>NC_087207.1:80594074-80616574 GCF_015104395.2 Macrobrachium nipponense
TTACGCCGGAGCCCTAAAAATCAAAACGTCTCCCGTATGCCGGGCCTGGTTTGGAGTGAGCGCGGAAGTGGAAAAAATAATTTTTTCAAAAAATTACAGCGCGCGTACTTTTGAAGATTAAGAGTTAATTTTTGGCTCCTTTTTTTGTCATTGCCTGAAGTTTAGAATGCAACCATCAGAAATGAAAAATAATATCATTATCATATGTAAATAATGCGATATATGGTAGCGAAAAAAAAAAATTCATACATAATTGTATTCAAATCACGCTGTGCAGAAAACGGTCAAAGCTAACCAGTTACATTTTTTGCGTTGTATTGTACACTAAATTGCGATCATTTTGATATATAATACATTGTAAAACAATAAAAAGCAACACCGGAAAAATATTATCACAAAATGATGTACGAATTCGTAACGCACGGACGCAAAAAAAAATATTTTTTTCAAAAATTCACCGTAATTCTAAATAAGGTTCTAGAGACTTCCAATTTGTTTCAAAAATTAAGACAAATGATTGAATATTACGATACTGTAAAGAGTTTTAGATTTAGAATTGCAGATTTCGACCCATTTCGGACGAGTTTAAATTGACCCGAATGTCGAAATTTTAATTATATAATATTTTTTCATAGCACATATTTCGAAGAAGGAAAAAGCTACAACCTTCAATTATTTTTATTGTATTCTTCATGAATTTGCGCACATTTTGATATATGAAACTCTATAAAAAGGCTAATATGAAAAGGAGCAAATATTAGGATATGCCATGTACGTATTTCGGAGACTTGCGGCCGCGAATCGGCGCGCGGAGTGAAGGTAAATATATTTTTCAAAATTCACCATAAATCACAATATTGTTTTAGAGACTTCAAATTTGTTTCAAAATGAAGAAAAATGACGGAATATACTAGGCCGTAAGAGTTTTAGCTTACAATTGCGTTTTTCAACTATTTCGGTAGAGTCAAATTTGACCGAACGTGGTTTTTTTTTCTATTTATCGTGATTTATATGCAAATATTTCAAAAAAAAGAGAAAAGCTACAACCTTCATCATTTTTAGTTGTATTCTACATGAAATTGCGCACATTTTCATATATAAAACTTTATGTAAAAGCTAATTTTAAATGGTGCAAACATTTCGACAATCGCACAAAAAAATTCTGATTTTTTCGGAAGAGTTACCGCGCGAACGTAATTTTTTTTTTTCATAAATTCACATAAATCGAAATATTGTGCTAGAGACTTCCAAGTCGTTGCAAAATGAAGGTAAATGATTGAATATTACTAGAATATAAGAGTTTTAGCTTACAATTGCGTTTTTCGACCATTTCGGTAGAGTCAAAGCTGACCGAAGTTGAAATTTTTGCAACTTACGTTATTTATTATGAAAATATTTCAAAACTGATAAAAGCTACAACCATGGGTTGTTTTTTTTGTATTGTGCATGAAATTGCGCACATTTCCATATATAAAACTTTATGTAACGGCAAATTTAAAAGGGTGCAAACATTAGGACAATCGCACGAAAAAATTTATCGGAAGAGTTATCGCACGAACGTAAGGAAAAAGTTTTTTCATAAATTCACCATAAATCGAAATATTGTGCTAGAGACGTCCAATTTGTTGCAAAATGAAGGCAAATGATTGAATATTACTATAATATAAGAAAAATTTTAGCTTACAATTGCGTTTCTCGACCATTTCTGTTAGAGTCAAAATTGACCGAAGGTTGTAATTTTTGCACTTATCGTTATTTATATGAAAATATTTCAAAATTTATAAAAGCTCAATCATGAGTATTTTTTTAGTTGTATTGTGCATGAAATTGCGCACATTTTCATATATAATACTTCATGTAAAGGATAATTTAAAATGGTGCAATAATTATGTCAAAGTGACAAAATAATTTCCGAGATGTGTCACTGATACTTTTTAGTGCGATAAGAAAGAAATTCGCGCTTGCGCGCCTGCGTAGCGATTGTAAACAAAACAACGCCTTGATCCGTGAACTCCCAGCATCCCCCAAGGCGCGTGATACAAAAGTTTTCGGCTGGTAGGCCTATAAGTATTTTTCCGCGAATTTTTAAAAAAACTTTTTTGAGCCGACGTATGATACGTCCAATCGGCATACGGGAGACATTTTGACTCGACGTTTAATACGTCCAATCGGCGTAAGAGGGTTAAGATACATATGCTACAGAAAATACTAATGTACTCTGATAATTGCATAGAAACATGATAAAAATTATATTTTAACTGATAAAAAATTCATATATGAATTGATAAAATTATTAATGTTTATCTTGATTGATTCGTTGATTTTTATGCTAACTGTTACATATCTGATTCATTCATTAATAACCATATACTAAGTCATATATAACTGCAGTTATTGGTAAGATAAAAGGTAACAGATTGATTATAGGCTACCTGAGTGTTTTTATACATATGTATATGGATTCATATAATTATGATTAATATATGTGGACTTTAAATAGATTCCTATTGCGTACACGCAAAGATATATTTTGATTCTGTTATTTATGATTATTTATATAAGATACATGATACTTTTATATATATAGGATACATGACCGAGGTTATACTACTACACATTTAACTAGCGTTCGAGCAACTTTTCGTCCATTACACAGTACCTCATACTTGTTCTCTGCATCCTAAGCCACACGACTACGTTCGCGATGAATAAAATCACCCCAGCACGAGTCCTTCGCCAGCAAAGTAGAGTTGAATATCCTTCGGGTCATAATTGTCGGAAGTATGTCCCTTTTGTAGTCGATTTCCGACAGCCGCCGGAGCGTTCCGCATTAAAACAAGATTAATGACGGGATACGGGTGTCGGTCGAAGAAGTCCAAGAAATTCCTTTCACATTGTAGGCGGTTGTTACTTGACTGTAGTCGTCCGCTGCGACGAACGATTTTTTGAAGTTGCGATGTGAAACTCTCGTACTGCAGGATACTGTAACCAGGTTCCATTAATCAGCCTGCAAGTGAAATTATACTTGTCACAAGGGCAAAGTAAATTCAGACGACATCCAAATACAGGGGAGGGGAGGAGAGCCATTAAGACCAGACTTAACCCACATGAATTCACTGATATTTTATGGAATTCAAAAGAGAGCTGTACAAACTTTTTTATCCATGGCATTAATAATGAGTGACCCTTTCCAGGTCTATGAGGACTTGTAAAAATATCCATAATTTATAAAAAATAACAGATATCAATACGAATCCCAAAGAAAATTCGATATTACTGGTAGTAAATTACTAGACAAAGAAGTGGAAAACGGAGCTATTTGTAAGATTGCCAGGCAACATAAGAGTCAAAGAGAATATTAATCATGATTCTGTATTTCTCTATGCTAACTGAAATTAAGCGTGATACTATCTGATCCTATGTGCCCCTAACAAAAGTTTCATATTCAAATTTCTCGCGCACATCCTCTGAGGTTATTTTTAAAAACTTTATTAATAGGCTAGAGATGCAACGAAAGAACCCACTATGTAACTAATTTCTATATAAACTTTGGGTTTTTTTCAAGAAAATGTGACATTTTCCCATGAATGTGATTTACTTGAATTGTGATAGACTAATGTTGCAAGTAAATTTTTCATATCCATGACTTGATACTTCTAATTGTCTATGAGGTTCAGAAAAAAAATTAATTCATTTTGATGTTATAGAAATTCTATTTGCTTATTTTGTTTATTAATTTTAAAATGATTGCAACTCCTTAACTAAAGTTGCATTGCAATGAGGATAAGAATAGATTATGGCTATGTATCTCATCATGACCTATGAACCACATGTGAAGTTCATGAGCTAAGCATTCATTCTCCAGTCAACCTGCTTCACAAGCGGTTTATTGAGGTTATAAAGAACAATGATTAGTCGGCAAACGCGACAGGCATCTTCTAGACTGATGACGTCGTCACCAGCTTAAGAGTTACGTTACTTGCTGTAAAAGAAAACGACTTAGTATAAATTTTTTTGCTTTTGTTTTTTAATAGTCGACCCACACGGAAAGAATGTCTGGAAAAAAAACAGTACCAAAATTGAACAAATATATTAGTTTCATGTGGAAATCTGCATGATTGTAATTATGTTAAATTAAATATTCCTTATTCAAACTAATGAAAAAGGTTTCCATACAAATTTTATATATACTATTTGCCCTGTATAAGATTATTCGCATAGATATACATTTTCACTTCTAGACTTCCTGACTTTAAAATCTCTTTTATTTTATTTTATTTTATTTTATTTATTTTATTTATTTATTTTTTTTTTTTACTACGAATATAAATCACCGGGACAGACAATATGTCAGTAGGTTTTGATATGTGCTTGAACTTTTTGCTTATTGTCATTACTAAAGCGTTAAGTTAGAGTTCAAATCTTTACCATATATATTTGGATATTTGATTAACCTATGGTTACGTTTTTGCTTATTGATTTTATCGTGATTCCTTTTTCTGTTATAATTTGTAACCCTTCCAACTTCTTACGGAGTGTATTATATTGACTCCACTTGTATCCATATTTATTTATTTTTTTATATTTATTTATTTATATATTTTTTTTTATATATATTTGATAAATTAATGTTGGCTTGAAATATGTGGAAAAGCCGTATAAGGCTACTTGCGGTATCATTTCTACAGATACGAGATATGAATGATAAAGGTATTTAAAACCGTGAGAACCGCTATAATCCAGTTCGGATCCAATATCACGAGTTGTAAACTCGTAAGACATTGACACTTTCTTATTTATCTATTATTCTACCAAACCGATTGACCCTGGGTGATAAAATATATTATTGGTTTTTCTTAATGGATAGGAATTCACACGAGTTAAGGAGATTATTGATTTACACCACCCGAGTCAGATTATCATGTGTTGAATTCCATGTTTACTGATTTAGCACTCATAAATATTCCTAACGCACTCAATTGCGGTGTTTGTTTTTTAGTGCTATTAATTCTATATAACGTGTCAAGGAACTATTAACACTAAGAAGTGTTTATTCCCTCTGTTAGACTCGTAATTCTGTTAATAATTCTACTTATATTCTTTTAAGGATTGATTTGGCACAGGATAGGCCCCTAAACTGACAGGTGTCTTAGTGTATCCCTTGTTTTCATGACACGTGTTACAATTAGTTATGTGCTTTATATCTGTAAGCATCGTAGGCCAGTAAAACAGTGATTTGGCTTTCTGTGACATAATAGGGAACCCTGGATGACGGAATGCAACTAGTTTATGACAATTGGTATGAAAGAGATTATTATTACTACCTGGCCGTTAGTCATCTGCTGTGTTCTTCGGGTTTCCCTCATCACTGACCTACATATAATATTACATTTAATTACATTATTCTGATACACATACTTTAAATATACTTTTGCTTTAGGGTTTCTGCTCGAAGTGTTTATTGTTTTTTGCTTAGCCGCTGACCCTGTTTCCGTTCGAAGTGTTTATTGTTTTGTTTATTGCTGCTGACCCTGTTTTCGTTCGAAGTGTTTATTGTTTTGTTTATCGCTGTTGACTCTTGCTTTGTTCAGTTTGTAACAGTTCTGCGCTCCAACCCAGATATTCAATGCTCGCGATCTCTTGGGTTAAGGATTTTCTTGTTTAGATACGGTTTTAACAATAGGCACGGATGTTTCTATATCTTTTAGTCTAATTAATGGTTCTTTGCAGTATGGTGCGGGATTGCGGGATAATGCGTCAGCTATGATAATTGCTTTCCCCAGGTAGATATCTTATCTTGGCTCCAAAGACCTGAATGATCATTTGTCACCGAGTTCCTTTTGGACTGTGATTAAAGCCTTTGAAAAAACTCGGTAAGTGACATGGTCAGTAAGGATTTTAACAGGATAGCCGTAGATTATGAACTTAAAATGTACTAGTGAGTTAACGATACATAGCCCTTCCTTGCCTATTACTGCATATTTACTTTCAGAGGGCTTTAGTTTATGTGAATAAAAAGCTATAGGGAAGAACTGTTTATCATATTACTGAAGTAATACCCCTCTTACCCCTTGGTCTGAGACGTCTATTGCAATAAAAAAAAATTCCTTATTTAAATCAGGGATTTTTTAAGTTAGGTGAGCTGCATTATTCCGCTTTTAATCGAACGCCTGTTGATGCTTTTTAGACCATAATAAATCTACGCTCTTCTTCATAAGATCTGTTAAAGGAGCTGTCATGATTGAAGAGTTACATATTTACATACGATTCTAATACCCACTACAGCGCAAAAGTGCTTATCCCCCTTTTACGTTAATAGGTACAGGAAGTTATGAATAGCCGACACCTTACCATGGACTACTTTAAGACCTTGACTAGACACATAAAACCTAGATAAACATGTTCGGTTTTAAAAACTCACATTTAAATATTTTACTCTGAGATTATTTGTCTTTGTCTCTGTTGCACTAGCTCTAGTTTATGTGAATGTACTTCTAAGGTATTAGAAAAGATTACAAGACCAACCAATAGGCATGTAGGGTATCCCCTAAAAGTCTCCAAACACTATATTGTAATTGGGGCGCAACGTAAGCCGGAGGCATACGTAAAAATTGATAATGTCCCCTGAGTGTGCTGAAAACGGTGTATGAGGTACAATCACTTAGTAATGGTATCTGGTAAAAGCCTAAAGTAAGTCCAAGCGGTGAAAAATTTATTCTAACCTAACAGAGATAAGATGTCGTCGGTACATGACACTGGAAAACTATCAGGAGTCGTTTCCTTTGTTTAAGCGACAGATATCTACGCAGATACGCCAAGTCCGATCTTTTATGGCATGACGTTTGAGGGAAAAATTATATGGGCTTATTTGATTTTCTAATGACTCCTATTACTAACATTTTTCAACTTCGTCATTTATCTCTATTTTGAAATTTCATTGAGAGTCTATACGAAGGTACGTATATAGCTTTATGTTCGTCCTTAGACCGTATTTTGTATTAAATTACATCCGTTTTTTCCCCAGAGATCACTCGCTAGTGGAGAAACTTCTGGTATTCAGATAAAAGATAAAAAAAATTTTTTATGCTGAATCAACTCTGCTTGAATGACTTTACGATATACTTTAGATAGATTATCAGAGAGATTCATCTACGACTGTTGGGCGGGATTAAAAATTAGCAACATAAAAAAAAATGCGATATTTATATGTATAGGTTTTTATGGATTACTATATTAACTTGTTGCTGCGAGTCAACCATGTCTAGGGCTTTGTTCACGGAAATCGTTATATTTCAGAGTGTCGGGAAGGATTAAAATTTCATTTCCCAGCAAAGTCTTTTTACACGCACTAAGACATTCGAGGGTGCATGCTTCTCGAGATTTTGCGTGCAAACTGCGACTGCGGTTGTGGGAGAATCTGTGGGTCAATTTGAACAATATCACGATTTATGAGACAATGATTTGTTCCTCTATATAATTATTATTTGCTTAACTGTCTCCATTTGTTCAAACGGATTTTAATATGTTTGAAGGTTTATAGGATTTTCCTTTGATAAAACACGCCTTATTTTGCAGGATGTAAGATAATATTTTGTATACCCCTAGATGGATCTTACAATTACACTAGATACAGATCAATGTTTTTTTATCACTATAGAGGTATCTGTAAGCGCTCATTTATCCGGACTTCTCATTAGGGAAGTTCGAACAACAGACGGTGAGTCCGTAAATATACTAAAGGAATAAAACAAGATATTCTAATTTTTTATGGCGCGTACAGTTGGGCTTAATCCACCAGTATTTATAATAACTTAATGTATTAAAATTACTAGAACCTGCTCTGATTACTTGATACTGTTGTGTGATGCATTGGGAAATTCCTTTTTAATTTTTCCAACATCGCTCTCCCTTTCCGCTGAAGTCGCTTAAATGGAATGTGCTTTGGCTTGCTACACTCGGCAGATTTAACTGACCCTGACCGCTGACTAGGTGACACAGTAACCGAGTTTGCTTGTTTGATTCTGATAATTAGGGCTACTGTACCTTTCTTTTTGTAATAATTAGGATCCTTCTCTTTATTACCATCGGCAACGTATTGTATGTTTTTTAGCATTATGTTGCTAGTGTGATGGCTGGCTTGACCACCACACAAAACACTAAACTTTTATCAAATAGTATTCACTAAAATACCATACTAAGTCCACAAAAGGTGGAATAGTATCCACTTCAATAAGAGTGCAAAGTCAATTCAAGGGGACAAAGAAAATACTTCAAAAATATACTTAATTTTGAATACACACCTTCAGATAGAAATAACACCTGAACCTCAACAATACAATAATTAATGAGAAACACTCACTCTTAAACTCCCTGCAAAAGAAAACAATTACACGATTAAAGAAAGGTCATCAACACATACATACTAAAAGGGGAGAGGGTCCAGAAAGGAGGAGGCAAGCGAAAAGTAAGAATATCCTAACAAATACAATCTAAATATCCTAACAAGTTCCTCAAACGACTTTATAGGTCTCCTCTTAGAGGACAATAAACTCCACGTCTGGAGGCTTAATCTGGGTGGCAGGGAAAACTGATCCGAAACTATGGTGATGGAAGGCTTTCACAAGCTCCACTAATGACGTCAGCAGAGGATCACAGGTCGTGACCTCGATAAATAATTATAGGTATAAATATTATTACCTTGGGGACAGAGAGGTCCCCTTGGCTTTTACTGAACCAAGGGCAGTACACAAATGCAGAATAAAAGGTCCTTGCTGCAGAGTAAGGATATCCAGCTTCAAAACGTAGCTCTGCAATGTGGCGAGGAATAAATATAGTTCCAACAGCAATAATCGTGCCCTTCAAGGTTGGAGGCTCAGAAACACACTGAGGCAAAAACCTCCAAGCGTAAACCTCCATCCCTCGGATAACGAAGGATCGCCGCCACGTAACCAACACAACTTGAAAATATAAAACAGTCGTTAGACAATAATAAACACCAAGATAACCACCGGTGAGGAGACAAAAAACTAATAAAGAAAGCATACAACACTTCCATACTTAACATTAAAAATCTAAAAACTTAAATAATTTAGAAATTAATGACAACTAAGTTCACTCCTCACCCGACCAAAATTTTTTTTTAAAATTTTTTTTTTCAAAAATTTTTTTTTTTTATAAGTAGTTAACATCTAACTACAATATATATGTTATAACATACTGAAATAATAAAATAACATTCAAAAATAGTCATTAAACAAACTGCAAAGAGCAAAATATTCTCATCAAAAACATGACCTAAACAAACGGAAAGTGGGTGGCAAGTACCAAGGATAGCAGCTCACAAGGATAGCAGTATATAAGGATAGCAGCATATAACAAATACCAACAACCTCATAAGCTAATACTATTCACAGGAAAAGTTGTTTCCAAAACCAGAAAACTCTCAACATCACCATTCGATAAATAAATACCCAACCTAAGAGTTTCACATCACTCACACCATTACTAAACTTAAGAGCGAGTCATGGCTCTAACAACCGGATTCTGTTTATATAGTCCAAAGGCAATAACCTTTTCCACACTCAATACACTGTTCAATTTCAGGGATACACTTCACTCACTATCAATAAATGTTGGGCTCAAAAAACCACTGTCTATTCAGTGTTATATCACACTTATCACCATAGTGTCCAATACATACACACACACCGAACGACACAGAGAAGACCACCACAAGACTCCCCTGCGCAACAAACACACAAAATCGATGAAGCGTAATTATTAGCCTGAAAATACAGAATAACCGGATTAGTGCCTATCTCTTTTCTTAGCTTATTATAAACCTTATCGTACCTGACACCTCAAAACCTTAGACCACCTATTTAATCAACCATTAGCAAATACCAGTGATCACCCTCACTTTTTAACCTTAAATATCCCGTATATTACCTAACCAAAACATTATCGTCCTCTGTAAAGAAACCATGATTAATAAATCTTAAATATACATTTGTTTCTACTCACTACGTGCCCACTTCAACAGCACACACACCATAATTAGAACGATACAGATACTACCTTTAATAACTGCATAGCCCTCTGCCAATAACCACTATTCAACGCTGCGAGAGAGAAAATCGGCAACAATATTATCTTTTCCTGCATGTGGGAAAATTCTAAATTCCATTCTTGCAGCATGAGACTCCACCTCATCAATCGTTGATTTTTATTCTTGTATCTGCTGATGAAGGTCATGGGATTATGATCCGTCAAGACTTTAATAGGTGTATCTGTGGAGGAGAGATAAACCTGAAAATGGTTAATAGCAAATACTAAAGCAAGAGTCTCTTTCTCCACAGTGGAATACCTACGTTGGGCGGAGGACAACTTTTTTGAAAAGAATGCGACAGGATGAGAAACTCCCTGTTCGTCATTCTGCAACAACACCGCTCCTACACCAACGTCACTTGCATCCGTGGCAAGAGAAAAAGGAAGGTCAAAATCAGGAGCCCTCAAGACAGGGAAATTAATTAGTACTCTTTTCAAATTATCAAATGCCCTTTGTGTTTCATCAGTCCAGACAAAAGCTACCTTCTTTCTTAAGAGATTAGTCAAAGGATCGGCGATGTCAGAAAAATTTCTAACAAACCTTCGGTAGTAGCCACCTAACCCAAGGAATTTTCTGCCATCCCTCCTGCACTTAGGGACTAACATTTTTTCAATACATTCGATATTTGCTTGCTTAGGTGCAACTTTACCATTACCAACTTCATGACCCAAATATACAACCCTCGCCTTTGCGAATTCACTTTTCTTTAAATTAATTACTAAACCTGCTTTCTTCAAAAAACCTCAAACAGTGCCCTAATACGTTTTAAATGTGTTTTTCCCAATCATCACTATAAATAACAATATCATCAATATAAACAACACACCCTTCTAAACCATAGACTAAAGTTATTCATTAACCTCTGAAAGGTGGCAGCCGCGTTCTTATACCAAACGGCATCACTTTACATTGAAACAGTCCCTGAGGTGTTACGAAAGCAGACAAGGCCCTTGCCCGCTTCGAAAGAGGAACCTGCCAATAACCTTTCAGCAAATCGAATTTACTAATGTATTTGGCCTTACCCATACGATCAATACAATCCTCAATTCGAGGTAATGGATAACAATCAGACTTAGACAATTCATTCAATTTACGGTAATCAAAACATAACTGAAATCCCCGTCGCGGGTTTTCTTTACCAATACAACAGGTGATGACCAAGGACTTTGACTAGGTTCAATTAGGTCATGTTTTAGCATATAATCAACTTCCTTCGCTACAACCTCATTTTTGAAGGGATTCAACCTGTAAGGAGATCGTTTCACAGGAGTGGCGCTACCTACGTCCACGTCATGCTCAAGGACAGAAGTCCTTCCCGTACATCCGAAAATAATTCCTTATAATTAAATACCAATTTCTTTAAAGACCTTTGTTCTTCATTACTTAAATGAGAAACCATTCCAGAAAAATTTGTCAACGAATTCTTATTATCCGAACGCCATTCACTTCCATTAAAACAATTATCATCAATACTTTCACCCCCTCTGAAAAAGAAAAATGGTTATCGTTCTCGGAAACTACAGCATTCCCTATGGTTGCCACGGGAATGACTTTCTCCGTTCCATATAAGCCTCAACATATTTACGTGACAAAGCTGAAAAGGTTTCCTTCTCTCGGGAGTCTCTACTAAATAATTAACTTCACTAATTTTTTCAAAATCTTCCAAGGACCTGAAAAAGAAGCTTTCAATGGATTTCCTGGAATGGGTAACAAAACCAAAACTTTGTCGCCTACCGCAAAGTCACGGACTTTAGACCTTCTGTCAAAAAAGTACTTCATTCTTTTTTGGCTACACAATAAATTTTCACCTGCAAATTTCCAAGCCTTGGTTAACTTATCGCCTAAATTAGACACATAATCTAATAAATTGATCTCAGGGACGTCTCCCTCCCAGGACTCTCGAACAACATCGAGAGGACCTCGACACAATGGAAAACCACAAGGCTGAAAGGCGAAAAACCTAAAGACTGACTTGGGCGGGACAGAACGAAAAAGAAAAGGAACAACAAATAAGGTAATTCCTTATCCCATTCAGAAACCATTGATCAAACAATACTTCTTTACCATAGATTTCAGGGTTTGATGAAAATCTCTCCAGAGCTCCCTGACTTTCTGGATGATATGGAGAAGAGGTCACATGTTTATATTTAACTCTGCCATTTTATCTCTGAAATACCTGCTAACAAAATTAGAACCACAATCAGACTGAATTATTTTAGGCATCCCAAACCTGGTGAAAAAGTCAATTAGTACATCAACAATTTTAACACTTTTTATAGTACGTAGTGGTATTGCCTCGGGATATCGACATTCTATCCATGATAGTCAAAATATATTCATTTCCACTACGAGTCCTTGGTAATGGTCCAACAACATCAATAATGACCTCCTTGAAAGGTTCGGAAACCACTGGAATAGGACATAGAGGCGCTTGGAATAAGCTGGTTTGGGTTTACCGACCTTCTGACAGACATCACAGCTATTGACAAATTTCTTTACGTCCGCCTTCAACTTCGGCCAATAATAATTCATTAGCACTTGCCGGAAGTCTTATGAATGCCAAAATGTCCGGCCAAACCACTTTCATGCGCCAATGATATCAACTCATTCCTGTAAACAAATGGAACCAATATCTGTTTCAATTTCATAATCATATGACAGCCTCCATAGGCCTACTCAACCTATATAAATATTATTAATTATCTTAAATTTGGGACCAGTTATATCAGAAACATCACCTGACTCAATAGGGAGATCCCAAAAATCCTTTTTCTGGATTTTTCCAATTCAGTTTGCCCTTCAAAATTCCAAGATCTACAACTGCGCTATCACTACGTTCTAAACTACTTAAATCTTAGATCAATTGTTGACTCTGCAGCGTCAACAATTCTAGCACTAGAACGAGTAACTGCTGCTACCTCACAATCAGGATTTATCAATATGGGATAGGTATTATTCTTAAGAGCAACATCATTCCCTATCACAACATCAACATCTTTAACAGGAAATTTATCAACAATGGCCAATTTCAAATTCCCTGCAAAGGAAGGGCAAATTAAATTAAAATTTTCAATAGCATAAGACTTTACCGTATCAGGAAAACCAGACAATAACACGAATTCCTCACTTTCAGAACAAAATTACACGGCAATGCCTCCCTAAGGATTCAAAGACTGACTGCTTCCAGTATCACGCAAAATACGTACTCGTCTTTTCTCGGACGAATTTGGGGATGAGACACTACCGAAGGACAAATACTTTTCAAAACAGCCATGTAGTCATTGGTCAGCGGACCTTGTTGGGATAGGTTCTCTCTCTCTCTTTTCCACACCCATCACTGGCCTACCATTAGCATTTTGCGATTTTCTAAACGCATAACACAAGCTCTTTACGTGCCCCTTCTTATTGCAAAAGAAGCACGTCAATGTCTTCAATTTCTCTGGATTGTATATATTAGGTCTATTTTACCTCTGTTAGGAGAAAAATTAATATTAGTATTAGCATTACCCTGATTATTTCCTCTATAATTATTTCTAGTAAACATCCTAGCATTATTATTGTTAGAATTATTATTCCTACCTACTTTAACCCAACTAGACTTCACATTTGTCGTTACTCCCCTAACTCACTCTTATGAGACAAATAATATCATCACTAGCGATGGCTACCTCCTGAACGGTCTCGAGTTTTAACTCTTCGAGGTGGACCTTCAGTTTATCCGGGACACACCTCTTAAACTCCTCCACCAACATTAACTTCCTTCAATTTTTTCAAAATCTACCACTTCCTTGGACTTGAGCCAAATCACTAGGCATATTGTTCCTTCGACCTTGCAAATTCAACAAAAGTTTGTTCCTTACTTTTTTCTAAGTTCCTGAAGCGTTGCCTATAGGCTTCAGGACTAACTCATAGGCCTTCAAGGACAATAGCCTTCACACTACTCATAATCTGATGACAGATCCTCCTCCAAAGTTACGTACACTCTCTGAGCTCTTCCAACCAATTTACTTTGTATAAGAGTGGTCCAAGTACTCTTGGGGCCACTCCAACCTGCTGCAATCCTCTCAAACGATACAAAAACTCTGCTACATTATTTTCCTCAAATTTAGGCACAAATTTGAGAGCCTGCGCTAAATTAATAGCAGGCGTTACTGACCTATTTGGGAAAGGGGGAGGGGAAGATGAGGAACCTGTGTCTCTCATGGCAATCTCATGCTGCTCTCTTTTTCTCTTTCCTCTGCCTTAAACTTTTCTATTTCAAACTCCATCTGCCTCAGAGCAATTTGCCTATCCAAAATTTCTACAGACAACAGTCCTTTATCAGGTTTCACTTCTTGTTCCCCACCTGCCTTTACAGTTTTAACATATTCATAAATTTGCAATAGCAATACACCCTTTCTTATGGACACTTCATATTCCAATTTCAAAATGCTGCGCTACAATTTCCAAGTCTTCCCTATTCAACTCTGCAATCCTCTCTTGCACCCCTCTCCGCTAAGGAGTTCTAATACATTAACAACCATAATGACCACTATTATTCACACAATACTAAAACTTACACAAGACAACCACGAGGAGGTGAAAATATGCTGCCTGAAAAATAACCCCAAGAATTAACTTTGCACATACACCGGTGAATACTTAGGAACGAAAGATCCTGTCACGGTCGCCACTTGTGATGGCTGGCTTGACCACCACACAAAACACTAAACTTTTATCAAATAGTATTCACTAAAATACCATACTAAGTCCACAAAAGGTGGAATAGTATCCAACTTCAATAAGAGTGCAAAGTCAATTCAAGGGGACAAAGAAAATACTTCAAAAATATACTTAATTTTAATACACAACCTTCAGATAGAAATAACACCTGAACCTCAACAATACAATAATTAATGAGAAACACTACTCTTAAACTCCCTGCAAAAGAAAAACAATTACACGATTAAAGAAAGGTCATCAACACATACATACTAAAAGGGGAGAGGGTCCAGAAAGGAGGAGGCAAGCGAAAAGTAAGAATATCCTAACAAATACAATCTAAATATCCCTAACAAGTTCCTCAAACGACTTTATAGGTCTCCTCTTAGAGGACAATAAACTCCACGTCTGGAGGCTTAATCTGGGTGGCAGGGAAAACTGATCCGAAACTATGGTGATGGAAGGCTTTCACAAGCTCCACTAATGACGTCAGCAGAGGATCACAGGTCGTGACCTCGATAAATAATTATAGGTATAAATATTATTACCTTGGGACAGAGAGGTCCCCTTGGCTTTTACTGAACCAAGGGCAGTACACAAAATGCAGAATAAAAGGTCCTTGCTGCAGAGTAAGGATATCCAGCTTCAAAACGTAGCTCTGCAATGTGGCGAGGAATAAATATAGTTCCAACAGCAATAATCGTGCCCTTCAAGGTTGGAGGCTCAGAAACACACTGAGGCAAAAACCTCCAAGCGTAAACCTCCATCCCTCGGATACGAAGGATCGCCGCCACGTAACCAACACAACTTGAAAATATAAAACAGTCGTTAGCCAATATAACCAACACAAGATAACCACCGGTGAGGAGACAAAAAAACTAATAAAGCAAAAGCATACAACACTTCCATACTTAACATTAAAAATCTAAAAACTTAAATAATTTAGAAATTAATGACAACTAAGTTACACTAGTTACGTATAAAACAACGAACGTATGAATGACGAACTATAAAGAATTGAGCGATTACTATTAAAAATAAGTTATCTCTACTGCATTCAATATTAACTGTTTGTAATTGCTGTTGTTTACTTCATTCTTTGCTAAAATTTGAAACAGTGAGGGATCCTGGTCAGCGCATTTAGCCTATTGAAAGTTTTTTATAGACATGTTATTCCTTGCAATCCAGCCGTATTTTTAAAGTTAAGTTGAGTCATTGAGGTTTGATATTTTTATATAACTCTAAAAATTCAAGGCTAAAACTGCTGATCGGGGGGGGACTTTTGCAAAGGAGCATTTATTGTCATGACCCGAAATAGTGTTACCTCTAATTTTATCTAGATTTGTACGGGTGTTCCACTGGTTTTTGTTTTTGTGTTTCTTTTAATCACTACGGTGCCTAACGACCCTATCCATGCATCTGTATAAATACAGACGTCCACTGCGTAAACGCATATTCACTGTTTAATATGATTTGTTACGTAAGGGATTAATAATCACCCAAAATGATAAAATTAACATAGTATATGATTATGATATTTCAGTAGAACTTCTGGAAACAGACACTCAAAGATAAAAACTCGCAGTAGCGATATCTCAATGATGTAGATAATTTCTGTAAAAAAGTAAGATTAAGAATGTCTTGTAACTTCAGCCACAGGAATAACGAAATTCGACCTGTAAAGGAAACACTCAGTTACTCCAAATGAAAAAATAAAAAATTGTACTTAGCTTGCTTTTGTGGGAAGTCACGGTGTTCCGATAACGATACACGGCCTTGATCCTCCTTCTCTCATTTAGCGGATGACCGGTTTTTGCTTGAGTTTCCCCCAGTGCGCGATGTTTGGATGATTTGAGCCCTTGTAGATCGATGTGCAGCGTTGGTTTGTTGAACGCGTTTCGGTTTGTTTCTTGAAGTGCCGGGAACGCTCAATAACGATGTTTTCTTGAATGATTCAATGAGAGACGAAACTTGCGTTGCCATAGGAAAAGGACACGTCGGGTTTGTTTCTTGAAGTGCTGGAAACGCTCAATAACGATTTTTTTTCTTGAATGATTCTAATGAGAGATGAAGCTTGCATTGCCGTAGGAAGAAGACACGTCGGGTTTGTTTCTTGAAGTTATGCACCTTCTGAAGACTCTCACTAAACGATGATAATAAGTTGCTTGAAGAATCTCTTGTTTTCGTCGTCGTTGACTTCATGATTTATTATTCTGGTTTTTCTTCGGAGAAGTTGTAGAGTTCTTCTGGGACGCTGCCACCACTTTTAGGGCTGTTGCCTTGTATAATAAGGCGCCCTAGAGGTAATGTTAGACTTGCGATAAATCTTACGCTAAGTCGGTGGTATTGCACTTCCATATTCAATGGAGTGTCTCGGGTTTGTAGATCACTTACGAAGTCGGTATTATCTTCTTTGGTTATGACGACGATGTGTTAAACTCATGATGATTCAGTGAGGAGGTGAGGATCTAGTAGAAACCACGAAGTACAAAAATACTTATATTCTCTGAATTTACATGGTGAAGATCAAGTAGGATTGTACAAGTCTTCTAATGACGATAGCTTGATCGCTTCTGCCAATGATGATGGCTAATTCTATTCTCTCTACATGATAAAGCTTAGGTAAGAGATACAGGTCTTCTAATGACGATAGCTAACTCTCTTCTGCTCCCAACTACCATCTCGGTTTACAAGTCATAAAGGAGCAGACAGTAGTTCGAACATATGAACATACAATCAGATGATATAGTTACATACGAACATTCAATCAAAATGAGACACACTACAGATCACGTAGGCCGTTTGAATTATAGGTCGCGGTGTTTGTCTGAAGCAGGGAACTTGGACTAAAGTTTATAAACAATTGAATGATACAGGTGACGGCATGTCAACTTAGCCTACATACTTTATTGTATAAGTCATCATTAGCGTCTCTAGTCTGATCACATTCCTGCAAGCAATCTGGTTGACTTCTTCAGTTTTAGTCTTTTATATATATGGACTACATTCGATATTTTTATTAATGTAAACAATTACATATATATTATATATATATATAAAATATATATATATATATATATATATATATAGATATATATATATAATATATAATATATATATATATTATATATATATATATATATAATATATATATATATTACAAGCATCTCATGGGCCCTGTTTTAGTTAAAAAGAGAGAAATATATATATATATATATATATATATATATATATATATATATATATATATATATATATATATATATATATATATATATATATACACGTGTGTGTGTGTGTATGTGTGTGTGCGTGTGTGTGTGCACTGTGCTACTTATTTACCTTTTTTCGGATAATGCCTTGTAACCAGTGACTGCAGGAGCTGTAAAAGGTTTAGTATTTGGAACATTTCTGTTCTCTTTCATCTCCCTAGTTCAATTGAATTCTTGACATTTTTCAGCATTTCCTTCCAAAAGCCTCTACTGCAAAGGGTTGTTGGAAATCCTTTTTAGAAGTATTTTTTTAATGGCCTGCCTCTACACAATATCTTATTTTGATAGTCGATATGAATTCTTACTCCAGACGGATTTATAATAGTATTTATCGAAAGAACATGATCTCGTCACTGTTCTTCTTATCCCAAATTCGTCGACTTGGTTCATTACCCCTTTAAAGACTCACCTCCTGTGAATTGTCGAAACAAATTCACCCTTCCATTGTTAGACTGGATTTAGTAGGAAATAGAACCGCTGTTCAAGATTATTCAAGCCTCAGAAAATTTCGTGGAATGTGTTTCTTCTGACTTGATGCTTCCCGCATTTTGTTGAGTTTGCTGGAAAGATCTCTTTACCAGACTTAACCTTCGGTACAAAAAAAAAGGTCTTTATTTTGTTGTCATCTTACTATATCATGACAATGTAGACTGATAAGTTCAGTTAATTTAACATGATTTGAATAGTATTTTAACTTGAAAAGTTATTCTCAATTTCGTTTAAAACCTCTTATTATTCATTTCTTTCATATAATTTTAGAGTGAAACTTCATACTTGAAATAACAGGCAATAAGTGGATTTTTTTACTTCATGTAAAATGAAATTCATTATTTTCAAAATCATTAAAAAACTATTCTCAATTTCGTTTAAAACCTAATTTTAAAATTTTGTTTCATATCATGGTGGAGTGAAACTTCATACCTGAATCTGGATGTACAGAGCAATGAGCCATGCCGAAAAGCTTCCTGATGTCAACCGATGGAGCAGTGAATATTTCAGATGAATGTTCGGTGCTTGCTAACAATGTAAACATATGAAATCCTGGAGACGTGAGCGAGAGTGCGCAAATTGACCCACCCCACTGATCGTGACGTCACTAAAAAATGCAAATATACCTTTTGGGAACATTGGATGTGTGCGTGCGTAAGTCCGTAATGTCTAGAAGGAGTTAACGTGTTCGTACGCACGAACTTCGAGACTAGATGAGAGGGAAATATAATGAGATAACTGGAGAGAAACGATTCATTAAACAGCAGACGTTTAGTGGTTACCGGTGAGGAAAGCCTGAGGGAGGAAGCACAAGATCTAAAGGTAAAAAGAAAAAACTCTTCAGTGTTGGAAGCTAAAAGCTATAAGACCTTTGGTGAACATTGAATAATTTACAGTTGCCCTGAGAAGTTGTAGTGCAGTCAAAAAAAAAAAAAAAAAAAAAAAAAAAAAACATTAAGTTTCTAATCAGCTTCTTTTTTTCCATGTATACAGATTTTTTATTCACTTTTTATATTACGCTCATTCATTTTTATTTTCATTTCTGAAAATTGTGATGTTTTTTTTTCAAACCTCAGGTAGATTCAATGTCGCTAAAATGGGAATTCTGACTGACATGTTTATATTTCTGAGTTGGTGAAAGCAACTATAACGATGTGAATGTATGGCCTTCATTTGAGATGACTTTCCTTTTTGTTAGAAATTATTACGCCTCATGATTTGTTTTTTAATTCATTTATTTATTTTATTGTGTTAGTTTTTTGGGGAAACAAAGGTTCATTTCTGATACCTTGGAATTTGTTCTAGCCCCAAAGTTAATGACTGAAAATAATCGTAGGGATGTCGGTTGCATCTTTCTTTATATGGTAGTGCCATTTGGTACAAAGCTTCTTATTTCATAAGTTAGACAAGGCCGAAGTAGCCTTGTTTATATATATATAGATATATATTATATATTATATATATATATATATATATTATATATTATATATAATATATATATATATATATATATTATAATTCTATATATAAATATATGTTACCGTTAATGTTCAAAACTCGTTAATGTCAACATTACCTAGCTAACATCAATAACTGAATCATGTCGTTAGAGTTCGAAGGAAAAGGGTATTTTAAACCCTAACTAGCTAATGCTGATAGTAACGGGTAGAAGACTGTTAATGTTAGATAAATAAACGAAAGTAAGCCACCAGCGCAATTTTCTCTTTCCATTACAGGCCCACATTATACGTCGACGTTGCTCCTGGAGGTGAGGAAGTCAGCACATGCTAATATGCAAAAATAATTCTACAGTATTTTGGTGAAGGAAGATGGAAAATCAAATGGTGCATTGATATCGATAGAAAAATATCTTACTCTGATAGATGTTAAACGCATCAAATCTACAGCTAAGAAGGAATCTTCCCCCCTCTACAGACTTGTGAAGTGGTGTGATGTGCTTTCTATTCAAGAAACTGAAAAATTAATCAAACCTCTCACTGATGGAAATGAAGAGGTGAAGCTTTATGTTCATACTGAAGAACTATTTGACATAATGTACTCCACTCAAGTTTCATTTGGTCACGGAGCTAGAGACAGAATGATAAGATAACTAAGTAAGCGATACAATAACATAATTCAGTTTAAAATAAAGGTTTTCTTGAATTTATGAGAGTCGTGTAAAAAAAAGAAAAAAGTGAAAGAGGGGAAAGAGTAGCAAATCCGATTAATTTTTCTAATTTTAACAGTAGATGTCAAGTTGACCTCATTGATTTCCAGTCAAACCACAGATATCTTTTGGTGTACCAGGATAGCCTTACCAAATTTGATATGCTAAATCCACTCGCTTCAAAGCGAGCAGAAGAAGTAGCATATAACATAATGAATATCTTTTCTTTTACTAGGAGCATCTGACAATGGACGTGAATTCTATGATGCCATAATGAAAACCTGAAATCTATGTGGCTCGAATTGAAAATAGTTCACGGTAAACCCAGACATAGCCAGAGTCAAGGAAGCGTTGAAAGGGTTATATATATATATATATATATATATATATATATATATATATATATATATATATATATATATATATATATATATATATATATATATAAGAAAAGGAGCAAAGGAGCAAAGGAGCAAAGGAGCGCGATTTGTACAATTTATGAAGAACAAGGGATTCCCAGTGGTATACAAAGAAGTCCCTACGAGGCTATGTTTGGATGTTCTGCAATGTCGGACTATCCTCATCGGTCATATCTCAGGATTTTCTTCCAGATGTGAGCAACGAAGATCTTCATGACGTGTTTGATTCCCAAGATAAAACAGAAAACGATCGTTAAACTGGTAGAGAACCGGAAATAGAACATCAAAAGTTAAATGAAGAATTAAAGTGCATTATATGTATATATATATATATATATATATATATATATATATATATATATATATATATATATATATATATATATATATATATATATATATATATGTATATATATATATATATATATATATATATATATATATATATATATATATATATATATATATATATATATATAAATATATAAAAGGAGCAAAGGAGCAAAGGAGCAAAGGAGCGCGATTTGTGCAATTTATGAAGAACAAGGGATTTCCCAGTGGTATACAAAGAAGTCCCTACTAGGCTATGTTTGGATGTTCTGCAATGGTCGGACTATCCTCATCGTAATATCTCAGGATTTTCTTCCAGATGTGAGCAACGAAGATCTTCATGCTGTGTTTGATTCCCAAGATAAAACAGAAAACGATCGTTAAACTGGTAGAGAACCGGAAATAGAGCATCATAAGTTAAATGAAGAATTAAAGTGCAATTATGTTCACAGCCAACTACTGGTGCTCACAAGAGCTCAGGATGTAATATGATGTTTCATGTATGTGGAAAACCTCAGGGCGATGATGAAGGATATGGTCAAAAAATACTTTGCAGTAAATGTAATAGGAATCAAAATCAAGAACCACATCTTAAAGGAGCGAAGGCCGTTTAGAGGTGCAAGCAAAGAGGATAGACTATTTCTGATTTTGTTTTAAACATCCAAAAGCAGAAGTTGATGTACAGTGATGATTAACGAGCCATAGACAGAGCGAAGACCGGACAGTTGGTCGGTTTTTAGCTGATGTTTTGCAGGAAACCGATGATGGGTTTTATAAATTAGGGACAAAAAATGGCAATCTTAAACAGCTATATAGCCGGTCACAGTTCGGTATCTGAAACGGACAATTTATTGACAAAGAAAACGTCCCAGAAGATAAAATATCCCTAAGATAAGCTGCAAATTCCCAATCTTATAATCAGTGGACAAGGATTCCAGAAATGTAATTGTTGATCAAAAGTAACTCTTAAGAGCCAACAGTCGCTTAGCTGCAATAACAAATTAATTTTTATTT
>NC_087207.1:80621574-80638498 GCF_015104395.2 Macrobrachium nipponense
CACAGTAAGTTGTTTAAATAAAAAATCACTATTAGAAGAAAACATTATTTAGTTATGTAGACTTACTTGCTTCCATAAGTTTATCAGTGCTAAAGAGTAAATTATGTTCGACTTCAGAAAAAGACAAACTCGATAACAAGAACCCTGATTAAAAATTATTCCCACCGTCAGCTAGTATCTTTACTTGTCAAAGGTAAATAAATAAATACAATACAAATACGTAAAGTGTCGTAGATGAGTTTTTGGTGGATAAATTATGGGGAATAAGGATTTCCTTTTATAAAAGTCTTTGGGACCATTGCAATTAGTTCTCTTCAATATCTGATGATTCATGCTTCTTCAGGACCTTCTCTAAAAACGAACTTCAGGTGATATCTTGCTCCAGGGTATTATATGCAAACTCTTTTTTCCTATTATGAGGTTCATTTTGAGAGAGAGAGAGAGAGAGAGAGGAGAGAGAGAGAAGAGAGAGAGAGAGAGAGAGAGAGAGAGATGATTTCAAATTCACGAATAATAATGGGCCTTCATCAAAAGGGCTTATATACTATTATAATGACAGAGATCTGTGAAAAAATTAATTGTAATAGTTTTGTTTCTGGTAGAATCATCAAAATGTTTTGACAATAAATTATTATGGTTTATTGTAGGACGACTAAAGTGTAGTCCAAAGGAAGTGTAAACACTGAAGGTAGGAGGATGCGTGTATAATCAAATAATTTGGGAGAAGTTCTTGAAGCATCTATATAGTCAAAGATAAAGAATAGAGGACAGTATGGTAAGTGAGCTTTCCTCTGTAGCAGTGAAATATGGATGTTAAAATGCAAAGGAAAGATGGTGGAAGCTGCAAAAAAAAAAAAAAAAGGGGGGAGGGGGGGGGGGAGGGGGGGAAAAATTTTTTGTTTTGTTTTTATCAGAATTTATTTTTCGTATCGGATAAAATTAAATGGTGAAAAATGGTAAGATTTGTAGAGTGGCAAAATTATTTTAGCCACTCTAAGGAATGGATCAAAGTGCTTGAAAACGGTTACTAATGTGGTAAAAAGGTTGAGCTGGTAAATAAGTGAAAAGAGTTACGCAAAATCGCAGAACAAATTGGAAGACAGCAGGCCGGAACACATGGGGAAGGATGATGCAGATAGTGGCGAGTGAAGTATTGGAAAAATAACATCGACATTTAGGATCGAGAGTATGAGTGCAAAATAGACGTTTGATTGCATGGTATGCTTTGGTGCGTCGATGCGCTGATGATGAATCTTCTGTGAGTTTGGTAGAAAGTGCTGCACTCCAGTATGTAGAAAGCAGATTTTTAATATGATAGATAGTCTTATCCCCCTTTAGCTGCCACAAATTCACACAGTTTTTTTACATTTTCTTCTTTTTTTTATATTGTGAAAGTTTACCAAAAACACATAACTAACTGAAAAATGCTCTGTGTTTGAAAGCAACTTTTCCCAAGTGTGAAGTTATATCTCGACAATGTGAGAAGGTGAGTAGTTTGCTAATACAGAGAGCCACCATTGCATCTAGCGATATGAATTGACGAGGAAAGTAATTTTCCTAAAAGCTTCCCTAACAAAAAATTAACATTGAGACCTGTACTTTTGATTGATTTGAAGTTAGCGGGTTTTCTGAAAACGTCACAACTAATATTCTATTTTTTAAATTGGCGGAAAATGCGCTGCCAGTGAGAGATAAACTTGACGATGATTGGTTGGATGTAACTGTTTCAATATAAATATTTGGTGATCCCAAATGAATGTTTGCCTTAGTAACCTAAATATTGCCAACAAACTTATATTATGTCTGTAATAATTATATCAAGTTGAGAGACTAGGAAAATTTGTTGATAAGGCCAAACGTAAATAGCACGGTTGTCGAATCAACATCTTGAAATGTGTTTTCGGTTCAGTTTTTAATGCAGAACTTTTCATGTTTCATCAGAAATTGGAACAATTCACAAATTAAAGAACACGGATTCTTAAATCAATTCTCGTTTAATTTTTTTCCAAAACATATTCGTTTCAATTTTTATTAGGTTCATTACATTGTACGTGATTACTCTTACAGATATGATTTTCTGGATCCTCATTATAAAACTATATCTGTAATGTTTATGTATTATATATTTTTCTTTTAGTAAGTTTTCATATGACAAAAGAACTTAATTTTTGTACTTATGATCACCATAAAATTTCTGATAAAACAAATTTTTCCCCCGCTAAGATAACAAATATATAATGAAAATCTTACTTACCATCTTATTACCTAATCCTTTCGGAAATGTTTCTCTGGTGTAAACATTCAGTTCGAGTTTGAAAATTCAGTGAATAATCTCGACATGATTTGAACACCGAAGGGGGCAAACAAACATTTATTTGAAGTCATTACACCCTCTGAATCTATTCATACATAGTGTACTGTATTCGTAGAATATCACTGCATTTTGGACACACTTTATCGTTTTTTTGCATTCGTATATACTAACAAAATAATGTGTAAACCGAAATAACTTTAAAATGCCATGCAAAAACAATAAGACTTTTTGAGTGTACATTTTTTTCATTTTTATTTCATCCTCTGTCTTGATGATTTGGTAGTTTATGATTCCTCATTTATTATGGGTACAGAGTATGTCAAAAATACAATGATTTTTATCAGTATAAAGAACAATTTAAGATATTATTGTAAAAAAGAAAAAAAAAATTCCGCATCTCTATTCCCATAGAGATACTTTCCTGTTAGATAATCTTGATGTTTATGTAAACACGGCTTACTATAAATTCTGAGGCTTATTTTGTGGTAAGGGGCTTTTGTGTCATGTCAACTGTTTACTATCCCACGTATTGTGCAGTCAATCATCCCTTGTAAATGTAAATGATGGGTAAATAATTGGACTCTCCTTTTTAGTCGTCATGTTGGATGGTAAAATGCGTCCATTTTCTTTTTACTGCAGTTTAGATCTTTGATCTGCATGGCCGTTGTTTGTCAACAATTGGCGAATTCGTTCAAGTTTATTATGTAGGTCTCTTCATGATGTACTGTGTGGAGGCTGTTTGACACGCACCACGACAGACTGTTTCTATTTTCCTCGTGCATATCCAGCGGACGGCCAGACGTTCGTTGCTGTTTAATACGGCTGTTTTAAAACTATCCTTCTTTGTTCTTTACTAGGACATGAAGACAACAGTGTCGTCCAGATTAGAGTAAAAAAATCCAAATAAAGTCTCTAACCCTATGTTTTTCAGATCATGGGAATTACAGCATGCTTCACCTATGTTTATTTGCAATGTTTCTAGGTTGATAATGTTTGAATCTCATTTCATTGTACAGCGTGCATGTACATGGAATAATTGCATGAATTGTGGTTTGGGTCGAAAAACTAACTCTGAACAGATATGGCTTGTGTCGTCTGTAGAACAGTTATTAATCCAAAGAAGTCCAAAAGAGTAGTCAAGCTGACAGAGAAAATGTGTGCTGGTATTAACAAAGCTAACAAACAGAGATATTTCTTGTGCACAATGTGCAAGAGTAGCTAGGCACACAAATCCCATAACCACCCAAAGTCTGCCTAAGAGCATGATTCTTATTAAAAGTGTGTAAAGCAAAACCCGAGAACAGAAGAGGAGAAATGTCTTCGATTTCAAAACCCACTGCTTCTGTGGAGTGATTGTTGAAATGTTCTAGTAAAGGGAAATCTACCAGCTATCTACAAGTACAGTACTGCTATGACTTAGGATTCCAAAAGAATATAATTAGTTCACTGTCACATCTGGGAGGATGAGTGGGCCTTGACAATCAAGTCTCGTCTTTTCTACGATGAAAGATCTGTATGCTGAGGAGGCTCTATTCCATCACACGTGCAAGGATCTTGTTTTCATGTTGGGGAATCTCCCTCCAGGATTTGGGATCTGACGAGTACAAATCTTTTCAGCAATATAATAAAAACTTGGTGGACCTAGGAGAACATCAAAAGCTGATGGGCGTTCAACATGTAATTGATTTTCTGGAAAATAATGATGATGAGACCCGTTCACACTACAAGACTTGCACCAAATTATTATGAGAGAGAGTGGCATGACTGAGGAGGGAGTGTTCAAACCCAAGCAACAAGGCAAGAGCTGAAGAACCACTGTGGTGCAAGAGTATCAGTTACCACCATCAAAAAATGTCCTAATATCGGTTTACTATGAAGACAATGTTAAAACTGTTATCCAAGAAGCACCAAGATATAGCAAGTATACTGAAAATAACTCGCTGATATGGAATCCCCATGGATTCGAACATTTGCAGCACGTATCCATATTATGAATTTGTTATCACATCAGCGTGATTATATAAACATGCATTAAGTTACAAAATGTCCATTAGCTTCCAATTTACTCTACCTCGGAATTAAAATATTTACATATATGTTAACCGAAGGGGACTTTTTAGTTGCTAATAATTTAGTCCCTCCCCTGGAATTGAAGTAGCGGACAGCAGAGGAGAACTCAGGGACTTAGTGACATTTTCGGTTTCAGCTAATAAAGAGGACGAAATTATTTTCAACTAAAAGATTCCCTTCAGTTTAACTGACTTCGACAATGATTTTGTATGAACGAATCGTATCGACTTATAATCCACTTATTGGCCGGGTCGGTACTGTCACTGAAGTCCTGATTTATTCTTTTGTCTGTCCCGCTGGTTCGAATCTTACGTGGGGTCAAAAAAACTATTAGCAACTGAAAAATCCCCTTTGTTAACATATGAAAATATATTAATTTACGAGGTCGGGTGAATTTGGATATTAAAGGACATTTGTAGATTAATGCATGCATATGAATAAGGTGATGTGAAAAAATTTTATTTATATGGCTATGTGCAGCAAAACGTTTTTCGACTTGGTTAACATGGCTGGGTTTTGGGGGTGGGGGGGGTGGGGGGGGGGGGGTGTGTTGAACATCAATTCCTAATTACAAACACCTGACTTCGACAGTGATTTTGTAAGGGTCGGAAACCAGTATCAAACTTATTACCTTACTTGTAGGCCCCGGGTCGGCAATGCCACTGAAGTCCTGTGTTTGGCTCCGGTCTGTCAGTGGTTCGAATCGACGGGAGGACGAAAATTATTATCAATGAATAATATCCCTTTGGTTAAGATATATGAAAATATATTAATTCCGACGTAGAACGAATTGGATATTAAAGGATATCATAGCTTAATGCATGCTGTGAATCATGGTGATGTGATAAAAACACGTACACACACACACACACATACACACATATATATATATATATGTGTGTGTGTGTGTGTGTGTGTGTGTATGTATGTGTGTATGTATAACTGAATCATGAAATTTTGGAACGTGATAAATCCATATATAAAGGTATAAACCACGAAGGAAAATTAAACAACGGTGTTTCTGTAAGATCTTTCGATGTTCAACGTCCTTTACTCAGCAGATAAACTGACTTACATGAGGAATTGACAGTACAAGAAAGCTCGTATAACTGACAAATAGTGATTATAAGGAGATTAGTACCTAGGATCCGGCACACCTGTTTGGAAAGGTTACTCTTTCTCCATGTTGTGCCGGATTCTAGGTACTAATCTCCTTATAATCCCTATCTGTCAGTTATACGAGCTTTCTTGTACTGTCAATTCCTCATGTCAGTCAGTTTATCTGCTGAGTAAAGGACGTTGAACGTCGAAAGATCATGCAGAAACCCCGTTGTTTAATTTTCCTTTGTGGCTTATACCTTTATATATATATATATATATATATATATATATATATATATATATATTATATATATATATATATATATATATATATATATATATATATATATATATATGACCCCGACCTGGGTCGCGTGGGATTCTTAAGTTACTGTGGGTCATGCAGAAATCAAACGCTCAGTGATTAATTTAACACCGGTCTTATATTCTAATGAATTTACACAAGGGCCCGAGTGAAATGAACTTAATATCCATAGTACCGGCGGGATTGAGACCGAGTGAGGAACCGGCAAAGGCGACGAGGGGAAAGTGCGTCTTTCCCTTCTCTTGACCGACGGCTAACTGCCTTCCTCAAGGGGAAACCTTGGCATTCTCTCTCTTTCCTCTACTCCCCCACAACTCCCGATATATTCCCTCCCGTGTGTGATTGGCTGCGGCACCTCTCCTTAGGCCAATATAGGTGACGCTAAAGAACCAACGAACTTTTGGGGGGGATGTTTGGGGGGAGGTGACGCTTTCTTCATCTGAGAGAGAATGACCGTTAAACGACTCATGGCGTCTTGTAAGATGTTCCGATATTCTAGGGAAGTTGTTTATAAGCCCTCTAGAATGGCTTATCACTCCCTCCCCAAACTCCTTTGCGTCCTCGCAAAGCTATAGTCTCCGCCTTGTCCCATCTCGAGTCTCTTTTCTCAAGGTACTGATTTATCTAAATTCAAATTAACTATCTTAAAGGGGGCCATTTGACGTGTGTACAAACTAAAGGTTACAAGTAAATTGAACACGTCTTACAACAACATAAGATCTTTATAAAAAAAATTAAGAACAATCACTCTTTCCTGGAACAGATCAAAACCAAAAAAAAAGAAATCATTCAATAAGTTCAGGTTCATAATCAAAACAAAATGGTGAAAACAAAAAGACAGAAAATTTTACATATTCAGCCACTGCCCTTGGCAATCACGACACATGGCATCCATTTTTAATGACATTGTATCACGTTTAATCTATTAAATTTCTTCAAATAACAAAAACTAATTAAAACATACACAACAAAAATAATGCAATGGAGTTTCACGAAAATAAAAGAATCCTCTTGAAACAATGATTTACATATGGACAACCACATAAGAAACTAAAGAACCATAGAAATAAATATGGAAATTCCAGGCACAAACAACAAAAATTTCATCATCTGTGAAAATAAAAAAAACTTTTTTACAAGCATTAGTGTAATTTATGAAAGATAAAATAGGATGGAATCGGTGTTGCGACAAATTTAACACAAATAAAAAACAACAAATCAAAATAATAAATAACGTACAAGGCAACATAACCACATCAAAACAGAATTACACATAAGAATATGATCCACAGGTAATAACATTTGTTCTGAAATAATTTGGACAAGTTATATCAAAACAACATAAATTCGTGACACATTACAATCTGATCGAGATAACAAGAAATAAAATAAAAAAATAAACAACTGGTATGATTCTGAATCCTAGGCAAAGACGTGGGTTGGCATTTACAGACTCTGTTCACTGACCCCTTTCATTTACTTTGCAACAGCATTTACGTATGACATAGGCTCGGGAGCTCGGTCTTGTGCTCTCGGTGGGGCGCCCACCTGCGCTCCAGTATTTCATTCTGACTCGTCTCCCAGGTACCCCGGCCAACCAGGTACGGGGGTACTGGTTTATTGGTGTAAAACACTACGCTGTCCTCGAGCACCGGACGTAAGTGCGACAGGTGGTTGCTCGCTCACAGCCCCTGTGCGAATATGCTGAAATCACAGCAGAGGAGTGCTTGATCTCCTTCACACGATACGGTCCCATATATGACGGTTCGAGCTGTGTTTCGACAGTTGCATTTTCTTCAAGTAGATTCGATCTCCAACCTGTATTGGGGGAATCGTGAGCTCGAAACCGTCTGTCGTACCGCAAGCGGCACTTTTCGTTTGCCCTCAACAGCAGACGTTGCGTAGCTTGGAACACACGTCGAGTCGCGTTACAAAACCACACCCGGTACTGTTCCACCGTATAAAGGGGCATCTGTTGAGGGTCCAAGACCACCGAATACGGCAGTCGGATGTCTTGTCCATACATCAAAAAGAAGGGGGTGTCCCTAATCGAGCTGTTATATGCGGCATTAATAGCCATCTCAGCCGTCTGCAACAGAGACGGCCAGGAAGTCGGATTATCCCCGATGAGATATTTTAAGATGTTGACTACCTCTCTGTTGTGAGACTCAACGAGTCCGTTAGCAGACGGCCGATAAGCCGCGATGGTAACATGATCTACTTGTAAGAGGGCCGTAAACTCGCGAATTAGTTCATTTACGAACTCACGGCCGTTGTCCGACACTAGTATTCTGGGACACCCAAATCGATTTACTAGGGAATGCAACGCTTTAGCCACTTCCTTTGCGATTTGTCTATCATGCGCACACATGTGTGAAACGCGTGAACGCGTCACACACACATATCTAGGTTGTCCTTGCACTGAAGGTAGTGGTCCTACCACATCCATATGCACTCTATCCCACTTCACCGGCACCACAGGCCATAATCGGGCCTTCGGAATCACCGTTCTGTGCTTTTTCATCATGTTACATACATGACAATTACTTACAAATCCAGTTATGTCCCTACGCATGCCAACCCAAAAGAAATGTTCACGGGCTCTTCTAAGAGATCTTTCTATACCTACATGCCCAGCATAAGGGCTAACATGAATCATGTGTATGGCTCTCTCTACTAAGGCTCGAGGAAGAACGACTCGGGCTCGGACATCTCCGGGCCTTTTTTCATATTTACACAACAAGACGTCTCCCTCAATGAAGAAGGCGTCTTTTGACAGATGCACAGAACTCGGGAACTCGTTGCTCTCACCTTTCACACAAGCCTTGATCTGGCTAATCCAAGCTTCAGACACCTGACGTTCAACCAATTCTCGCACACTCCAACCACAAAAATCAACCACACTTTCATTCTCGGGCATTTATTCTGGAATCCCCCGGACGGAGTTCCACCTGCATTTGACCCCCTACCGCCTCGCGGCATTCTCATCCACTGAGAGTCTTGCGAGATTCCCGTTTTCTGCGCGTCGCGTTTACGTTTGTTGACTGTCATTGTTCGGAAAACTGTCGGAACGTTTGCTGGCACTATCGCCTGCAGTGCCTGCGCCACCAACGTCACGAGGTTTCTTTTGTCGTTCTTCCTTGCGCCTTGCGGCACGAGTTGTTACTCTTATGATGTTCCTGGAGAGAGCATCAGCCACCCTATTACTTTTCCCTGGGATATGTTCAAATCTTTACGATGTCAAACTCTAAAATTCGCTCGATCCATCGAGCTTGGCGATTTGTAATCTCGCTCTTCTTCAACAGATATGTTAATGGTTGATGATCTGTGAAAATCTTTATTTTGTGTCCCAGCAAAAAATAACGGTGTCTCTCCAGCAACCATAAGACCGCCAAAGCCTCTCGATCGAAGGTACTATAATTTTTCTCTGCCCCTTTTAATGCGCGTGATGCAAAACAAACTGGTCTTTCATTACCTTCATCGTCAATCTGGGAGATTACTCCTCCTATCGCAATATCACTTGCGACTGTGGTCACTAAAAAAGGACGATCAAACCTCGGATAAGCCAAGAGTTCGTCGCTCGTTAGAGCATCTTTTAATTTCTAAAAAGCTTCTTCCTCCTTCTCACTCCATTGGAAATCAGGTTGCTTCCTTAATGCATCTAACGGTCTCGCTTTCTGTCCAAAGTTCCTAATGAACTTCTGATAGTAACCCGCGAGTCCGAAGAAGCTGGCTACATCTTTCGCATGTTTTGGTAGTGGAAATTATTTTATTGCTACAACTTATTCGGCACATGGCTTAAGGCTTTCAGAATTTACTGGGTGCCCCAAAAATTCTAATTCGGCCTGGAAAAACTTACATTTTTCTAAATTTATTTTCATCAGGTTAGATTTAAGCTCCTCTACAATAGCTCCAACTACAATGGTATCATCTAAATATACAAAAAACTCCAAGGCTAATTATAGAGGCTAAAACGCGTATCATTACTCGTGAAAAATAAGCTGTAACATTTTTAAATTCAAAGGGAAGGAAATTATATTCATATAGCCGATTATTTGCTATAAAGGCCGTTTTCTTTTTACTTTCATTATCAAGGCAAGCCTGACTTGAGATTCAATGTGGCGAAAAACTTACTCTCCTTTACCTTAAGCAAAAGCACTTCGATCGAGGGCAATGGATAAGCATTATTCTTGGTAATGGCATTAGCTTCTGTATTATTACTTAACTAAAATTATCATTATTTTATTTTATTTTATTTATTTTTTATTTGTTTACTCATTTATTCATTTATTTTTCCATTTTTTTTTATTATTTTTTTTTCTCTCTCTTTACCTAACCCGGGGCATTGACCAGTGATCTTAAATGGACTCGTATCATTAGTACTTGAAAAGAATAACAATCTGGTTTAACTACGAGAATCTCAGAGGTCAACACCCAGGTAACTACTACTAATAACAATAAATTTAACATTAAACACTATTGGTGGTGTTCTCTGACAACCACTTTGGCTATTGAGGAGAGGCTCTAGGGGGGGCGGGTTTGGTCTCCTACCCTCAAGGTGGAGGACTTGAAAACCGACAATAAAAATGAACAAAATAAAAGAAAATCCATCTACAGTTTCCACAAAACATTAAGCAAGCAATATCAGTGAATTGGTTACTACTCATTGACTCTAATAAGAACAATCGTAATTAAATTACTCAAACTGCAATCACAGATAAAATCACAAAAGGGTTCAGTTACCACAAATCTGATTAAGAAAAGAAATTGACAAATCACTAGTTGATTTTTTTTTTACGTTATTCCTGATAAAAACAAAACTTCTCAGACAAATTACTTGAATAACTTAAAAATTCAAGTCAAAAGGACATATTCTAATAACACATAACAGACAATAAACTAATCACAAAGCCTTTTGATAATATAATATTTACAAAAAAAACTTTAAACTACAGTGAATAAAACAAAACCAAAGAAACTTGTTTCATTGCGGGTTGCCCACATTTTCATACCCATACTGTTTAAATTCTTCACAAAGACCTCACTGACAATTATTCACGCTGGTCAATAATTACTCTCCTCGTGTCCCTTGTGCCAAGGAAGGATCCCAGCTGACCCCCCACCTCCCTCCCTCACGTCGCCGCCCCTTCCTCTTGAGGGGGAGGGGAGGAGGTGTCTTGCTACACTCCCTTGCTGTCGTCAGCCGCCTTCCGACGGCTGTCAGCTTTTCTTACTTCTAACAGCTTGGTCTATACCAGACGAAGCTTACAGCTCACACTCCCCCATCCATCCTGAAGGTGAATACCGTCTCCTCAACGGCTAGAGGGGCTAGGGGAAGGAGGAAAGTGCCCATCTCCTTCCGACCCATTCCCGCTCTTGAGGGGGGTGTGCTGTCCTGTAGGGGGAGTCCCCTACTCCGACAGTCTCACTCTGCTACTCTTAGGGGGGGAGAACTGGTATCCCTCCCGCTGCCCAACAGGGTTCCCCCTGTTCTCTTGGGCGCACACAGCTGACTCCAGGCACTCGTCTTTCCCGTTGGCGGGAGAGACTTTTGGCGGGCGTGCATTGCCGGCCGCCATCTTTGATCCGTTTCTTAGCACCGCCGATGGTCGGCGAAGGTACTGCTGATCACTGTACTGATGATCGCCTCTTTCCGCTTGCTATCGTAACCAGCGTCTGGCTGGTTTTGATTTGGGGAGTGCAAATCTTCTCTCTAGTAATACGACACTCGTCCTTTCTGTCTTTCCCTCGCTATACACTGCATACAGTTTTTCTAATCTGTTGGCCGTTTTATGCACAGCTCGTGTGTTCGTGTATTTGCCCGTTTCACGATTCTTTCTCGCGCTCGGTATTGCAATATCGCACGCCGACTTTCTTCGCTATCTACCGCTCGTTTACTTTGACATTTAGTTACGTGAAGGCAAGCTCGAATTTGCTTAACGTTCACTTCAACGTCGGCCCTTTGGTGTTGTTTCATATGACCGCTCCGTCGTGTATTTTCCGATCATAAAGACACTGAACAATTAGTCACCGATCTGCACCTCGCAAGATCCACAATCGCTTATATTAACGTTTATTAGCGCTTTGTAGTGTACCCCGCACACCTGACACCAAAATTATGACCCGACCTGGGTCGCGTGGGATTCTTAAGTTACTGTGGGTCATGCAGAAATCAAACGCTCAGTGATTAATTTAACATCGGTCTTATATTCTAATGAATTTACACAAGGGGCCCGAGTGAAATGAACTTAATATCCATAGTACGGCGGGATTGAGACCGTAGTGAGGAACGGCAAAGGCGACGGGGAAAGTGCGTCTTTCCCTTCTCTTTGACCGCGGCTAACTGCCTTCCTCAAGGGGAAACCTTGGCATTCTCTCTCTTTCCTCTACTCCCCCACAACAACTCCCGATATATTCCCTCCGTGTGTGATTGGCTGCGGCACCTCTCCTTAGGCCAATATAGGTGACGCTAAAGAACCAACGAACTTTGGGGGGGATGTTTGGGGGAGGTGACACTTTCTTCATCTGAGAGAGAATGACCGTTAACGACCTCATGGCGTCTTGTAAGATGTTCCGATATTCTAGGGAAGTGTTTTTTATAAGCCCTCTAGAATGGCTTATATATTAATATATATATATATATATATATATATATATATACTATATATATATATATATATATATATATATATATATATATATATATATATATATATATATATATATATATATATATATATATATATATATATATATATATATATAAATCCCATCATTCCCTTTTTTTCTACACTTAGAATTCCAATATCTGACCTCACTCGGACTTTCTGTCTTCTGTCTCATTCAAGTATATCTGGGTTCTCTAACTTTCTTGAGCCAAAAGGAATCCATGTGACGTATTACATACTAGTTCTCTGGGTGATGTGAAAGACATGCCCATCTCCTATTTCCTCATTATCTCATCTATATAAGGAACCTATAATTACCCTTATAATATCGTTTTCTATCTTTTTAAACACTATTTGTTATTATGTATCTGTAAATAATCTTTATCCATTTAATATAAGAAGAATTTCTTTTGGAGATATCAATAAATTTGTTGCAGCTTTCTTCAATAATTATTTTGCTTACTATTGAATCTTTTTCACTGCCAACAGTTACCCACAATATAAAAACATTGTTTCAACCTTATAGGCTAACATACTTCTCAGTTATACGGAGTTCTTTCATATGCTCCAACTCTTGTTTACGTCTGAAAGGACTTTGGGGATATCCTTATATTTCCTCTAATAGATTTGACAGTGGTTAAGATTGATCTCCTACTCAGTTTAAATTGGCCCTACCAGGCCTTGAACTAAATACCTTTGCATGCTTACTAATACTCTTTCATTTTTATTTTTCTAGTCACCTGTGAGCTAAGTACCATATTGATACATCTTCAATATTTGTTGGCATTTAAATTTCACCACCTTAATTTATAATTGCATCACTACATTCAGAATTACTATTTGAAAACAATGGAAATACAGATTTTTTCCTTAAATACTATGGTTTCAATATATTTGCATGATGCAGTCTGTGTAGGTATCAGCTCTCTGAACATTTCTACCACGTAATTTACACCAGTGAATAATTTCACAAATGATTTTATGTGGCCTTTCGATGAAGCCACTAATTTGTTCTGCATTTGTACAAAGTAATACCATGATCTCTTGACCTACTTCATAATTTCCAGACCTAGCCTTTCTATTATACTAAGTCTTTTGCTTGTCTTTAGCTTCTCTCAAGTTTTCATGAGCAAATTTGCACATTACCTTCAGTGTTTCTCCTAGATTATTGTATAATCAATGATATTTCCTTCATCCTGATTTTGATCACTAGACAAAATCTCAATGAAATCCAGAGGACACCTTACCCTTCAACTACTAACAATTCGAATGAAGAATGCAGTGGATTCCAGAGCCACCTCTCTATATGAAATAAGAGATATAACACTTATCCCATTCCCTTGGGTACAGTTGAGTCATACTCTTCAACCTCCCTTTGAAATTCAGCACAACCCATTGGTTGGTTATAGGGATGTTTTGAGTTTCTTGACCAAAATCTTTCCCCAAAGGGTAGTCATTTGTTTAGACATAAAATCTGTACGTTGGTCACACAACTCACTCGTTCAGGCATTAATTCTACACGAGTAGTTCCATCTACTGGCTCTTCCTGACCAGTTAGATTAGCCAAAGTCCCAGAACTTTGTCTCTTCTCTAGAGACTCTTTACTGGCTGCTAGTGCACTTAGCTTATTGTTCTTTTCTCAAGCTTTGACCTCCTTATCAATGTCAGCGAGGAGTTGTGCCAGTCTCCTTTAGCCTTTAGTGTTTAGTATACTTGTCTGATACTTTTCATCAAGTTGCTGTTTGGTCAGCTCATTATACACTTCTACCATCACTGAATTGTATTAGTATGGTCCACTGCATTTACTGAGCAACAGTAATATCACATAGTATTCCACTGCTGACACCATGCAATAATTTCCTTCTGAGAGAGCATATGGTCCTTTTTTTAAGATGGATCATGGATATATTGGGTATGAATCAATTTCACTTAAAAACGGTAACAAATTTAATTTACATGAAAGGTAATACAGTTTCCACTTGACACAACACACTGAAGTATTCATAACTGGCTTTAAGTCAGTGGTCATCTACTTGTGATTTGAAAGAACTTAAACAAATAGCCATAGCTAATTATTTGTTTAATCCTCTTGAGTTCTTACTGACTCATAAGGTGGTCAAGTTACTTGACTTACGGATCACATTCTTTGGTTAAAACTACCCCTCTATAAATACACTTTACATACCTTCCAAAATGTACTGGCCCTTACTCGTTATTTTACATATCTTACTTGACTATTCGACAACTAATTACTGTATGTCTCTGTAACAAACAAAGTCTTTAAATAAAATTTTTTGACAATATGAGCTATGCATATGCCAGATTGAATGAACAAGAGACACGTCAAATATTAGATGAATTAATAAAATGTTACTCTCTGTATAAACACTCATCTATGAACAAAACAGAGAATATGACATATCAGGGCGAACAATAAAATAAGAAAGCAGTGTTGGCGATTTATTTAGAAAAATAACGGGTGAATAATATAATAAACTTAGATGAAAAAAAAAACAACGTAGTCTAAATTTTTTCATTTAGACTGCACTCAATAGCAACAACCTGTTATAAAAAAAAAAAATTATCTCTCAGCCTCCCATGAGTCCTGTGACATTGTCCACAAAGCCAATCAACTGTAAATCATGAAATTAGACCGGATAGAGCCATATAATAACCATTAATTCAAAAAGGTCCACATCATAATTGACAGTAAAGAGGAAGTTAGCTTCGTTAACCATCCATCGCTTGGAATTAATGAATCAAGTGGGAATGACATGATCACGCTGCCAGCAGGATTAGTTTGATAAAGTATCACTTATCTCTCGTGTAAAAAAATATATCCAGTTGGAGGGTTTTCCATGAATGCTTTTGTTTTAGAAATATGCATAAATGCAAGAATGTATTAGAAAACGCTTTTATGGAATAATAAATTTATATGATTACTTAATGAAAAAACTTATTAATAGCATGGCGCTGTGATGAATTGCATTATTTACTGCCTAGTTTTATAGTTATTTGTTTTTATTATGATTAAGACACGTAATAATTAATCTTGGACGTTATTATATTTATCTCAGCAAATTTTACTGAAATATTACACAACTTTAAAATGATTTCATTGGTTAGAAAGTAATAATTGCCCATGCAGCACTCAGGATGATTACTTTGGAGAAGCAGTTATAACTCTGTAATAAAATAAGACTGCATGTAAGGACGAATGTAATGTGACAAAAAAGAAAAATATTTGGCCAAATAGAATTATTTAAGTACAACCTTTATTTCATTGCCGAGAATTCGTAATTTATATTTAGTACAATACAAGGAAAGTAGTAGCTCCTTTTATTCAATATTTATTTTTAGGTTCCTAGATAAAATGATACACTTCTTGTTACAATAATGGTTATAAAAAATGTACTTTTTTTTGTAATGGAATGTCTATTTCTATACTTAGTTGATTTTTTGCCACTACCTAAATACTTTACAAAAGTCTGGAGATTCTTAATTTGGAATTGAAGAACTATACTTATTATTCTAAAAAAATATTTTTAAAACTAAATAATAATAATTAATAATAATAATAATAATAATAATAATAATAATAATAATAATAATAATAATATAATAATAATAATAATAATAATAATAATAATAATAATAATGCATGATTCAGTGGCAAAAGCTATCCATTGGAGCCTGTGCAAGAATCATCAGCTACCTTGCAGTAATAAGTGGTACAGAGCACCAACCTGATGGGAGTGATAGAAACGATCAGGCAAAAGATCTTTTGGGGACTATGTTATCAGAACAGATTGGGTGATACGTGCAAAAGAAATAGACCAGACGTGACGTTGATTGACAAAATCAAGAAGAAAGTATCACTCATTGATGTCGCAATACCATGGGACACCAGAGTTGAAGAGAAAGAGGGAAAAAATGGATAAGTATCAAGATCTGAAAACAGAAATAAGAAGGATATGGGATATGCCAGTGGAAATTGTACCCATGAATCATAGGAACACTAAGCACGATCCCAAGATCCCTGAAAAGGAATCTAGAAAAACTAGAGGCTGAAGTAGCTCCAGGACTCATGCAGAAGAGTGTGATCCTAGAAACGGTGCGCAAGGTTAGAAAAGTGATGGACTCCTAAGGAGACAGGATGCAACCCGGAACCCCACTTTAAATACCACTCTGTCGAATTGGAGGACTGTGATAGAGCAAAAGAAAAAAAAAGAAAAAAAAGAATAATAATATTTTTTTATTATTATTATTATAATAAACAAAGATTCACTGACATCACGACAGACAGTCAGACACCATCTAAAGAAAATGCCCAAATGGAAAGCCCAAGGTCCTATGAAGTCCATGGATACTGACTCAAAACTCTTCAAAGCCCTACACCCAAGAATAGCAGAACAACTCCAGCATTGTATCACAAACCACCATGCG
>NC_087207.1:80638998-80676498 GCF_015104395.2 Macrobrachium nipponense
TAATAGTGATTTTTATTCAAACAACTTACCGTGTATAAGAGTCCCACTTTTATGTTTCATATCCTATTGACTTCTGTGTTTCGCAGCTATCTTATGTCATGTTCATATGAGTATTTAAGAAAAAAAATCAAAGTTAAAATAAACGGAGATAATACACTAGCATCAAACTCTATGTAACATGTATTAGAGAAGTTTATCGACAGAATATGCAGCCATGCAAGACCATCTATTCGATTTATATAGATTTTTTTGTGGCATTATACCAAGCACTGGGGCAACTAAGGTCATTCAGCGCTGAAACGGAAACTGACTGAGAAAGGTTTGAAGGGTGTTGCAGGAGGATAACCTCGCAGTTGTCCTATGAAACAATTGTTAGGAGAGGGTGGACAGTAAGATGGAAGAAAGAGAATATGAACGGAGGTACAGTAACATGAATTAAAATAGTTGCAACTAGGGCCGGCAGGGACGCTGCAAAGACCTTTAAGTAATACCTATATTGAACTATAGAAGACCATCTAGAACAACCAAGTAGACCTTAGTCAGACCAATGTATTCAGTGTAAATGTAATGTTTTTCATATTGCAGCATTGTAAAATGATATACTTGCAAAATCTTGTCAATAACATTTTAATAAGATATCAAGTAAGGCCTTTTTTTCACTTTTAAGGGATAGACAAGTAAGGAATTAAAGGGCAATGTAAATACACAAATTTCAGACAGAACTAGCCAAAAGAATAAAGCTCTTTGTGGACTTGAGAGAAAAATACTTGGAATTAATTTATTAGATTGTAGTATAATAACAATACATAATGATCTTGTTCCAATAAAGTTCTTAAAATCTTTATTGATAATTCTAACAAATGATGGTAATATTAATTAAAGTCCAGGTCCACATGTTGATCCCATCCTGTATAAATAACAAACACAGGCATTGTTTCAATATATATATATATATATATATATAGATATATATATATATATATATATATATTATATTTAGATATATATGATGTATGTATGTATGTAGCATGTATAAAGATATATATATATATATATATATATATATATTTTATATATATATATGACACATACATACATACATACATACATACATACATACATACCATACATACATACATACATACATACATATATATATAATATATATATATATATATATATATATATATATATATATATATATATATAAATCGTATATATATATATATATATTAATATATATATATAAGATATATATATATATATATATATATATATATATATAGTTTATATATATATATATATATATATATATATATATATATATATATATATATATATATAGAATATATATATAGGAAGGTAATTTACGCATTGACTAGTTAAAGTACAAACCATTCAATCTACCTACATTAACTAAGAGTTACAGTTAATTTGGGCATTACCTACGTAATCTGCAGATTGACTGAAACTTGGACATAACGGTAATATATATTATATATATATATATATATATATATATATATATAATATATATATATATATAGATGTGTGTGTGTGTGTGTGTGTGTGTGTGTGTGTGTGCGTGTGTGTGTTACCCCTAATGTCCAAGCTCAGTTAATCTGCAGATTACCTAGTTAATGCTTAATGTAAATGTATCTTTTAGTTAACGTAGGTAAATTGAAATGGTTTATGTACTTCAACTAGTCAATGTGTAAACTACCTAATGACTTTTTTTAACTAATGTTTACTCAGTAAAGCTTCAATTTAACTTTAATACACAAAAATTTGCCCATTAAACAATACTTGTTAATGACGAAAGTAATTCACTGAAAAATTGCATCTCTCTGATTTAGTGAATGTTTATATGAATTAATGTTCACTCGGTAAAGCTTAAATCTAACTTCGATACACAAAAAATTACCCATTAAACCTTTACTAGGTAATGACGAAATATAAGAGATCATATGTTATTGCGGCTAAAATGAATACCAAAAATCAATATTACTAATTACAAGTTTCTATATAAAATACAAGGATGAAAAAGAAGAGATCAATTTATTTTTGTAATTATAATTTTCTATTCAATAGTCAAGGTACAATTTAAGTGATCATTTTTTTCTGCTAAAATGAATATCAAAAATAAATTTTACTGAATAAAACTTTATATTTAATAGTGAAGGATACAATATAAAAATTAATTTGTTATTGCAGCTAAGAGACTTTTGGCACTTAAGAGTTACTTTTGATCAACAATTACATTTCTGGAATCCTTGTCCACTGGTTATAGATTGGGAATTTGCAGCTTATCTTAGAGATATTTCATCTTCTGGGACGTTTTCTTTGTCAATAAATTTTCCGTTGCAGCTACCGAACTGTGATCGGCTATATAGCTGTTTAAGAATGCCACTTTGTGTCCCTAATTTATAAAACCCATCATCGGTTTCCTGCAAAACAACAGCTAAAACCGACCAACTGTAGGTCTTCGCTCTGTCTCTGGCTCCTTAATCATCCCTGTACATCCACTTTCTGCTTTTGGATGTTTAAAATCAGAAAATAGTCTAATCCTCTTTGCTTGCACCTCTAAACGGCCTTCGCTCCTTTAAGTTGTGTTTCTTGATTTTGATTCCTATTACATATACTGCAAAGTACTTTTTGACCATATCCTTCATCTTCGCCCTGAGGTTTTCCATATATAATATAAACCATCATATTACATCCTGAGCTCTTGTGAGCACCAGTAGTTTGCTGTGAACATATAATGCACTTTAATTCTTCATTTAACTTTTGATGTTCTATTTCCGGTTCTCTACCAGTTCAACGATCATTTTCTGTTATATCCTGGGAATCAAACACGGCATGAAGATCTTCGTTGCTCACATCTGGAAGAATATCCTGAGATATGACCGATGAGGATAGTCCGACCATTGCAGAACATCCAAACATAGCCTTGTAGGGACTTCTTTGTATACCACTGTGAAAATCCCTTGTTCTTCATAAATTGCACAAATCGCGCTCCTTCGCTCCACTTATTGGTATCATTAACGGTTATCCATGTTACCAACAAATTCTCAAAGTCCTGATTTGCCCTTTCAACGGTTCCTTGACTCTGGCTATGTCTGGGTTTACCGTGAACTATTTTTTATCCGGGCCACATAGATTTCAGGTTTTTATTATTGCATTATAGAATTCACGTCCATTGTCAGATTGTAAATTATAGATGCTCCTAGTAAAAGAAAGATATTCAGTATGTTATACGCTACCTCTTCTGCTCACTTTGAAGCGAGTGGTTTTAGCATATCAAATTTGGTAAGGCTATCCTAGTACACCAAAAGATATCTGTAATTCCCATCTGGGTTTGACTGGAAATCAATGAGGTCAACTTGACATGTACTGTAAAAAGGAGAAAAATTAGTCGGCTTTACTACTATTCCCCTTCTTTCACTTTTTTTCTTGTTTTAAATGACTCACATAAATTCTTGAAAACCTTTATTTAAGACTGAATTATGTTATTGTATCGCTTATTTAGTTATTTTATAATTCTGTCTCTAGCTCCGTGACCAATTAAAACATGAGTGGAGTACATTATGTCAAATAGTTCTTCAGTATGAACATATAGCTTCACATCTTCATTTCCATCAGTGAGAGGTTTGATTAATTTTTCATTTTCTTGAATAGAAAGCACATCATACCGATTCACTAGTCTGTAGTCGCAGGAGGATTCCTTCTTAGCTGTAGATTGGATACGTTTAACATCTATCAGTAAGATATTAACCACTAAACGTCTGCTATTTAATGAATCGTTTCTCACCGGTCATCTCATTATATTTCCCTCTCACTAGTCTCGAAGTTCGTGCGTACGAACACGTTAACTCCTTCTAGCGTTCCCAAAAGGTATATTTGCATTTTAGTGACGTCACGATCAGGTGGGTTAATTTGCGCACGCTCGCTCACGTCTCCACGATTTCATATGTTTACATTGTTAGCAAGCACCGAACATTCATCCGAAATATTCACTACTCCATCGGTTGACATCAGGAAGCTTTTCGGCATGGCTCGTTGCTCTGTACATCCAGATTCAGATATGAAGTTTCACTCCACCATGACATGAAACAAAATTTAACAAATGAGGTTTTAAACGAAATTGAGAATAGTTTTTTAATGATTTTGAAAATAATGAATGTCATTTTACATGAAGTAAGAAATCCACTTATTGCCTGTAATTTCAAGTATGAAGTTTCACTCTAAAATGATATGAAATAAATAAATAATAAGAGGTTTTAAACGAAAATGAGAATAACTTTTCAAGGAATAAACACTATTCAAATCATGGTTAAATTAACTGAAACTTTTATTAGTCTACATTGTCATGATATAGTAAGATGACAGCAAAATAAAGACACCTTTATTTTGTACCGAAGGTTAAGTCTGGTAAAGAGATCATTCCAGCAAACTCAACAAAATGCGGGAAGCATCAAGTCAGAAGAAACACATTCCACGAAATTTCCGAGGCTTGAGTAATCTTGAACAGCGATTCTATTTCCTACTAAATCCAGTCTAACAATGGAAGGGTGAATTTCGACAATTCACAGGAGGTGAGTCTTTAAAGGAGTAATGAACCAAGTAGACGAATTTGGGATAAGAAGAACAGTGACGAGATCATGTCTTACGCCGACGATATGGTTCTGATTTCCCCATCAGTGCAAGGTCTCCAACGACTCATCGACACTGCCGCCAATATGCAGAGGAATTGATATAATCTACAACGAAACCAAGACCCAGTGCATGTCGCTGCTCCCGAGATCGCTTAAGCATATTGCAGAACCTCAAATTTTCCTCGGAAACCATCAGCTGGAATTTGTGCACGAATTTCCGTATTTGGGTCACATTATCACCGACGACCTAAAAGATACGGCAGACATTGAACAGAGGAGTCGTAAACTATGTGCAACTGGCAACATGATTGCAAGGAGGTTTGCCTTCTGTCACCGAGACGTGAAACTGCTGCTATTCCGCTCGTACTGCTACAGTATCTATGGGTGTTCCCTCTGGACGAACTATACCCGAGAGACCATGAGACGCATCACTGTGTGCACAATGACATTCTGAGACGCCTCACAAACACTCGCCCCGCTACCACTCCGCCACACAGATGTTCATTGAAACCACCTGGACAATTTAAAAATCATTGTTAGGCGAACAATGTCAGTCTGGTAACCCGAGTGAGAAACAGCAGCAACTCGCTCATACAATGCATCCTAAGGAGTGAAGCAAGAAGAAGATCTAAATTGTGGGAAAGATGGGAAAATGAGGCCTTTGTCCCCTAAAGGACTTAATCTCTGTATGGCAAGATGTCATCTGCAGTTTTTGTCATTTATTCACATTTATTGCTGATATTTTTAATTTTTCATTATTACTGTGATTCCTATCAAGTTAAAGTTTTATTTAAAAAATTTACATTTAATTTATGTATTAAGCCCTCTGGACCTAACTACTGTAACCACCTAAGGTCTCTAGTTGAATTTGAGTTATATAATATGCACCAACTGTTTATTACTCGCAATGCATTTTTTTTTCTCACCAATATTATTACGTTATTACCAGTATGATGATACTAGCTTTTATGCTACCTCAGCTATATTATGGATAAGTGCCGATTATTCATTTTCTTTTTCTATTTATCATATCTCATGCATCTAGATTGTGTATGTTACTGTCTGTATCTTGTATACTCAATGTATATGGCCCCGAGCTGAAATAAAACATATTATTATTATTATTATTATTATTATTATTATTATTATTATTATTATTATTATAAATCCGTCTAGATTAAGAATTCATATCGACCATCAAAATAAGATATTGTGTAGAGGCAGGCCATTAAAAAAAATACTTCCAAAAAGGATTTCAGCAACCCTTGCAGTAGAGGCTTTTGGAAGGAAATGCTGAAAAATGTCAAGAATTCAATTGAACTAGGGAGATGAAAGAGAACAGAAATGTTCCAAATACTAAACCTTTTACAGCTCCTGCAGTCACTGGTTACAAGGCATTATCGAAAAAGGTAAATAAGTAGCACAGTACACGCACACACACACACACATAATATATATATATATATATATATATATATATATATATATATAGTATATATATATATATAGTATAAGTATATATACTATACATACATATATATATATATATATAGATATATATATATTGATATATATATATAGTATATATATTATTATATATATATATATATATTATATATGTATATATACTATATATATATATATATATATATATATATATATATATATATATATATATATATATATATATATATATATAGATATATATATATATATATATATATATATGTATATATATATATATATATATATATATATATATATATATATATATATATATATATATATATATATATGTATATATATATATTTCTCTCTTTTTAACTAAAAACAGGGTCCATGAGATGTTGTAATATATATATATATATATATATATATATATATATATATATATATATATATATATATATATATATATATATATATATATATATATATATATATTTCTCTTCTTTAATTAAAACAGGGTACATGAGATGCTGTGCTATATATATATATATATATATATATATATATATATATATATATATATATATATATATATATATATATATATATATATATATATATATATATATATATATATATATATATATATATATATATATATGAGTGTGTGTGTGTGTGTATATATATGACTCTGTTTTAATTAAAAAGAGAGAAATCACTAAATGTAACTCCACCTACCTTGGCATTGACCCAGACTGGCAATTCTACATCTAAATCAAGTATTAAACTTTAGGGAAGAAGCAAACTCCGAGATAAAATAATAGTCTTTATTTCCCCAAAAGAATTAACATGAAAATCAAGAAAAGTGAATTCAACAGTCCCAAAACTATGAAGCACAATTACTCCCCTAATAGTCATCTAGACTAAAAAAACACGTCACTCCTATTCTCATTGTCAAACTTTTCAGTATTTTCCTAAACACAATTGTCAATGTGAGAATTCATTGTCAGTGATGACAAACCGAATCCATCTGTAAGAGAAAACACAATTATCAGAAATAAAATAAAAAGAATGGATAGACATCCCATAAAACAGACTAAGTAGTTTCCTACACTTCAACTTCCTTCACAATAGTTGAAAGCTTTTTGACAGTCTTTTTTTTTTTTTTACTTCAACTTTTCGATGGATCTTCCAATGCTCCCTTGGGCTATTCTCACTTGTAGATCATTACAAAAGTCTTGCCTCTAATGCCTTCTTTTTCCTCCAACAATATTACGTATCCACGCACCCGATGGACATACAAACGTACTCACATTAGTCTTCTTCACCTCTTGGAACTTTCCATGAACACACCCTGTTTGACGCACAAACTAACACATATACGACTGCATTTTACTGAAGTCACGATTATACGACTTCTGACAAACTAGGTCAACTTGTCACCTGCGTTCTCGTTGATTTGACCTAATGATATTATGCTGTTATATAATTTGTCTCGTTGTAATGTTTTTTGAACTTTCCCATAACACTCTTGACTATGTTGTTGCACATTCTAATCTGCAAACAACACCAACCGTTGTGCCCTAATTTAGATTACTGCCATCACCAGTGGCTTTAATATGGTACGGTCACCAAATTGATCATGTTACCTGACACGCTAGGCTGGCACTAGTCCCAATTTCCACATAAATTTTATCCTGCAACATGACTCAAGGCAACTTCTGACGCAGGTGTTATCGCCACCATAACAGCGGTCACTGAAGCTGTGTAACGTTCTGCAATAAAAAAAATCGTCGTCTCCATTTTCTCTAGTGGAGGATCCGAATTGTTTCGTGTATGAGGAGCTTTTATTACCTCGTGGTTCCCATGTAGGTGTATCATAAACACCCATGTTGATGAATTGTAAGTGCTTCCTGCACCCGCCTCGTAGAAGTATCATTGATCGTTGGTTAGCTCAAGAATTTATCCTGAGGATTCTCCACATGAGCCATCAAAGATTTTCGGTCCCTGTAGTAGCAATCACAGATTGCTACTACAGGGACCGAAAATAATCCATTGTGAAGACTACACGTCTGGTGCAGTAGATCCTAAGTTGCTTTATGGTGTCCCCAGTCAATATGAGTCTGGAAATTCTCTAAAATCGTCGCATGTCCGTGTTTCGTCATGACAAGTCTATGGAAGTCAATGTATCTTAGAGAGAAATTTTTATTTTCTTTTACATATCTGTCATGAACTAACATACACCCAGCCCCATAGTTAATTACTGAAAACTTAAATTCCTGATTAAAATAAACATGGTCTTTATTAACTAACCTCTTGTAAAATACAGGGAAAACTTTTATTTCTAACTGCAACTCAACAATTAACTCTTTAAGTGATAAGTATACAACTAACCTCCAGCAAATATAAAATTTGACCCTCATTTATATGTTATGTATCTCAAAATAAATTCAACAACCTCTCTAAAAATAACACGTCATCCAAAAACAAACCTATGAAACAAAAAAAAAAAAAAATAAAAAAAAAAAATAAAAACTAACACCTCTTGGTCCCATTTACAGATTTCCCCTATTAAAGATAATTCAGTGTGATGCAAACTACATTACCAAATGTAGTTTGCATCACACTCAAAAACTACCACCACAACAAATCAGTAGCATTCCACGAATAACTCCTTAAAATTCCTCTTAATGGAACGACATCATCTAAAATTCCAGGAAGAAAAAAAATCCTATGAGTATCCAACTCTAAAACAAAGCATCAGCAATGATCTCATCCAAGACACTAAAACATTTTCAGCACCCCGTGACCTGTTTATTCCAAACATCCGCAAACAGCTACATTCCCCTGTCTAACTAACCTCATAAACTACGAAGTTACCATTAACCTCAAAATAAATCCTCACCAAAACTCCAAAACCTCATTAATATTCAAAAGAAAATCCTCGTTAACCTCTAATGAGCACCAGTACCAAAGATATCTACTTCCATTATATAACCACCAATATAAAACGCCCTGCCTCATGCTAAATACACTAAACTACCAAAACATAACACAAAAGAAAACAACTTCTGAGGGATATAGCTTCAGATAAAAACACTAACCACAAAACATCAACCATAAACTGCCAAAATACACCTGGCGAGTACAACCTCTTAAAACCTCCAAATAAAACTGGTGAATATAACCTCATAAAAATGTCAAAATAATACCGGTGAATATTACCTCATAAAACCACCAAAATAACACTGGTGAATATAACCTCTTAAAAATACAAACTACCAGAAACCAAAAAACCACGGTGAACTAGTACGACTGCCATAAACGAGAATACCACAAAAAACCACACAACCACACACCAAAACCACTAACCCATTGACTCATTTTTAAAACCCCAGATCGCCATCAAAAGTCATCATCCGAAAAATTAACACATCAAAATGCCACCACCAAAAGTCACCATCACTCGAAATCAACATCAACAAAGATCAACACCACCAAAGGTCAACGTCCCCAGGAATCAACACCACCCAAAAATCAACATCACCCAAAATCAACACTGCCAAAAATCAACTAGTGCCACAACATTTATCCTCGTTCCCTAATAACACCATAATATTCCTCATATAACATCAAGAACACTTATATAACACCAATAACAACATAGCATTCCTCATAAAACACCAAAGGGTATCACCCATTATTATCTCCAGAAAATTCGCCAAAGATTTCTCACTCAACGAATTTTTCCACATTATTTAACCCCAAATCATTCTATTATTACAACAATTACCCAAGATGTTTACACTGAATCAATGCAGTTGCACACAATGAGAAGAATAGTTAAAGAAGACCGATTAGGTAAAACATAAAACTTCTTCACGTCTCTGTTTTTCACATTTCATCATCCACATGCGAAACAGAGAAGAAAATTCATAACTGTGCAATGTCCCCTTTTTATCAGTTTCCCCTTTCTTGATCTTAGAGATATGTGTTAATCTAGGCATGCTTGTCTTTTCATCCTAGACTACAAATCTATTTCCTCTCTTTTCTTCAACAATCCTAAAAGGATTCTCAAATTTTGGACGTAACTTATAATTCAATATATTTCTCGCATTAACCTTCAAGAACACATTATCCCCAACAGCAACTTCAACATCCTCTTAAGCATTGTTTCTCTTCACCATTTCTCGTGTCTTCGACTCGAGACTGCACTTGAGAGAAACATGTTTCTCTTTTGCCGTAGAGATTAATGACTTAGCTGCGTACTCCCCATGTGGAGGTAGAGGCAACAAATCAAATATGCCTCGCGCTTGACAACCAAATAATACTTCGAATGGAGACATTTCAATTGAGTCACTGACAATAGTGTTAATGTTTTGCCTAACTGTATCTATATATCTATCCCAGTTCCTATTATTGCTGGCAATAGTTTTCTGGAGAGCTTCTGGCACTTTTTTGTTTGCGCGTTCACATAACTCATTAGCTTCCGGCCTGTATGAAAGGATTCTTTCTTTTTGTATCCCCATAACTTCCACTAGACACTCTAAGGTCCTATTTACAAATTCCCTACCATTATCAGTCAACAAAATGTCGGGTATTCCGTATCTGCATATAAAACCGTTGAAAAGGCCATAGCCACTTCTGCGGTTTTGTGCTTTAGTGGGAAAATTTCCACTACCCTCGTCAGTTTATCTGTTACTACCCATAAATACCTGTAGCTATACCCTGATTCACAGAAATTCCCAAAGATATCCATGTGTACACACTGAAAGACCTACTTGATATTGGATTTGACCTTAATTTGCAAGAAGTTACCCTTGCAGGTTTGTAAACGTTTCACACTGTACACTTTTTCACAAAGTTTTCCACATCTGCCCACATTTTCTTCCAAATATATTTATTACGCATCTCATTATACGACTTTTCCATCCCCAAATGTGGACTACCAAACTTGCTATGCACTATATCTAAGACCAATGGAATTAAAACTTTCAGAATCATCATCCTTGTTGTCTCCCCTTTACTTTCACTTTTCCTTAATTTATATTTAATTTTCTCAACCAACAGATTAACCTTTAATTCCAAACCTGAAAAAGGCAACTTATATCCTTTCCTAATTCACCTCTAAGGAACGCTTTTGCGACTGCCAAATTTCGTCCCCAACTTGCCTTAGCTCTATGAGACTGATATCCCACTGTTTAGAATCACCAGTAGCTACCTCAACTTGAAATCCTTCAGTCCCGTAAAAACTTCTACTAAGGGCATCCACTACTACATTATTCCTGCCCTCTATGTATTTGAGCTTTGCTTCAAAATCTCGAATTGCCAGGAACCAACTAGCTCTTTTTAGTCAACAGACCTGGCCTATTAAAAAGATCTAATAATGGCCTGTGTTTTGTAAAAACTTTTACTTCATTCCCCATTAACAACATTTTAAAATGAACTAAGCTTGATACCACCGCCAAGGCTTGTTTCTCTATGGTAACCATCAACCTTTCATTGCTACCCTTCGTCTTAAATTTCTGGCTATAATAACCTATTGGATGTAATTTGTCCTCAAATGTCTGCATAATTAAGCACTTATACCCTCCGTTGTGGCTCCCCCACGCCACCGAGAAAATTGAATATCCTCCTTCAACACATGTGTTAAAGGGCTGCCAAAATAGAAAAACCTATCACAAAAATGTCTAAAGAACCCTGGCATTCCCAAGAATGACCTGACTTGTTTCTTGCTCTTAGGAACTGGAAAATCTGCTATTGCTTTGACGTTATCGTTATTTACTCTAACTCCCTCTTTAGAGATGACATGACTGGTGATTTTATACAGGGGTATATCAGTTTCATAGAGCAAATCTAAGTTGAGGATGAAATTTTGGTGGGTTTCTGCTGGTTAGGAAATTAAATATAAATTAAAGACGAGTGAAAATAAAGGAATTTGACACAGATCATGATTCCGAAAGTCCAAATTCCAGTTGATTTAGATACAGTACATTGTAAGTTTGGTAGTCCAAGTGTGACCTCTTCAAGAGGTCCCACTTGTCTAACTTAATTGTCAAACGCACTAGTCTAAGTCTCCTAAGAACTTCCTTGAGCAATTCCATGTGATACTCGATTGAATCTGTTGCAATTAACGTATCATCCATGTACAGAAAGACATTCTTGCCTAATAGCCCACGCAAAATTGTGTTCACCAATCTCGTAAACGTCATAGGGCTACCTGATAAACCACAAGGCATCCACATAAACTTGAAATGCCCCTTGGGTAATGAGAATGCAGTAACTTCCTGGGTATCTTCACTAGGAGGAACCTGCAAATATCCCTGCATAAGGTCCATTGAAGAATATATCCTACATTCCCCAAAAGGAATTGTTTTCTCATTCAATTTTCGGAAATCTACACATTCTCTGACGGAACATATTTCTTAGACACTACCAGTAAGGAAAAGTTATATGGGGACATACTGGGTCTAATAATGCCCTCTCACCATTTACTGACCTCTTTCTCTACCTGTTACACGATTTTGTAGGGTATGTGGAATGTGGGAATAACAATGGCTCTGGTCCCCTCTTATAGGTTCACCTTATGCTCTAATACCTAATCAGCTGTAACTTATCCCCTTTTAAAGCTGTAATACCCACAAATTCAGCCAAAACTTCACTTAAGCTTCTATATGTTCCTTGTAATCTGCATTAGCTAAGTGATACCTAAAGTGATACCATTAGCTAAGTGATACCTTTCTGCCTCTGAAAACTTAGTTTTCCCTTCTACAAAAGCCACTGAACCACTATCCCCACTCCATCCTGGAGGTCTACTACATAAGTATTCTTCTGATACTTCCTAACTGTATCATTACAATTCAACAATTTCACCCATGTAACACATGTGTTCAATGCCTTGCTTACCAACACTGTGCTAATAACTCCTTTTAGCTTTTCGCTACCCTCAATTATACACACCTTGTTGTGTATTTTTACTTTCTTTAACCTGACTTTCACCATAGTCATTGTATCTGGATTTAAAATATCACCCACTGATAAAACCCCTTTTAATACACGACCATCATACACTGGTACTCTGTTTCGACTGGTTATTCACCCCATGTTCTACATTGACAGGAGTAACACCCATATTTCGATAAGTATCCCTCATATCATCAGCCATAACCCTAATGTTATTATCAGTATCACCATTGTTATCAATATCACCATTATCAACGATACCACTATTATTATCAGCATTTATTATCACCATTAAAAAAGATAACACCATTATAATCTATATCACAGCAAGTATCACCAATATCACCAGTATAATCACTAATATCACCATTGGTATTACCATCAATATCACCAATATCACCAGTATAATAACCAATAACACTGCCAATATTACTGCCAGTATAACCAATATCACCAAAATCCCCCATATTAACCTGAGTATCCTTATTTAACAGTGTTCCATGTACACTTACATATGGAATAAAAATGCCCGGTATCCCAACAATTATGCCACTAACACCTGTATGGAGGATGGCCCAACAAAATTATGTTGCCCTATGCATCCCCTGTTATCTCCAAAAGTGGTTCTATTAACACCCGATCACCCACAGTGAACCGTGCTCTTATAAAACCTTAGGTATTTAATATAAGGGCTTGCACATTACACACTGTCTCTGTTGAGGGTTTCAAAGGGTATAGGGAGAACATGGACTGATAAAGATCATGGTCCATTAAATTGACTGACGCTCCCGTATCAATAAAAATTGCAATCTTCCCATCCCCACTATTCCATGTACTATCAGCCTGGGCTCTGCGGCATCCCCAACGAGGCCACAATGGCATGTGCAAATCATTTTTACCCTTTTTTGTTTATTGGCATGCCAAAAATTTCACCAATCTCTTAATACCTTTGAGTGACCCACATGGGAAGTTCTCATATTAGAACTCCCAGAGTTATGAGGTATGGGTCTTGCATCCCTCCGTTTCTGTGATCGACAAGACAACCATAAGCGATCTGCACTATTGTATATTTACCAATATCTGATTTTACATAGTTTCTTATTGTGCCCCTACTTATTGCAATTAAAACAACGGAACTGTTCCCCTGGATTCATAGACCCCCTCTTACAGTCCACTTTTGTACACAATCAGGGAGGATGAAAACTAAACTCTTCATGTGGAATTCGTTGGACTGGTACCATTAAAAAATGTATTATCCACTGTGGGACATTTGGATTTATTTTTGAACCTGAGAGTAAATCAGTTCCTCATCTGATGGAGGTTCAATCTTCTCATCAAAGCTATCTACAATGACGTCTGGGAGTGTGAAGTCGTGTAGATGCCAAGAAAACTGCAACAATCTGTGCAAGTTATCAAGGAGATTTTATTACCATTTACCCATGGAGAATTTTCCAATTTCTGAATCCAACCTCCTGCTGCATCAAAAAGTTGAAAGCTACGCTCAACCATGGTCTTCTGACTTCATCTAATCTTGTAGAGACTCTCACGTCTCTCACCATATCTTCTGTTCCTCAGACATGCTTGTAGTTCAGTCCTGACCCACATTTTCTGTACATAAAACTACGGCAGCATGTCCCAAATCACCTTTGTTGAAATCCAACAAGGCTTTTTCCTCTTTGAAGCCCTCGGCATCACTTTTGATTATCTTACTGTTTAAATGATTATCAACTCCTTCAATAAAAATCTGCACTGGCTGGGACAGAACGCCATCAACCATACCCCGAAAAGGGCGAACCCCTGCTGAAACATTCGTGAATTTATGCAACAAAGTATGATAAAAACCTTAATATTCAAGATTCAACCCGACCTCAATAACATTTCCCAAGTTTTCCTCACAAATTACCAACAAAAACAAAAAATATACCAATCCAAACACAAATATTTTCAAAGCAAATGTTTCTCGACTTTGCAGGAAATATATACACCCTTTCTACTTGAAGGTCATGGTCAAGGTAAACAGCTGACCGAAATCTGGGTCATTGACTTAGCGAGAGAGAGAGAGAGAGAAAATGAGTGGGAAATGTGTCTGTTTATCTCCCTCCTTACTACGAACCGATAGGTTCTCCTGACTTGCAATCCCAGATGCTAAACTCATCATAGTTGACAAGCCTGTCCGCATGCACCAACATACACTCACATAAATGAGTGAAACACTTGGCACTGTATATTCTCCTCAATGAATTAATTCCCAAGAGAGTAAAACAAGAATAGAGCCACTTTAAAAATCAAATCACAGAATCCCATATATCCACAGTTCCGTTACAAAACCCCACCTAATGAAAATAGGAAAAAAAAGTTGCACACTCTCTCGAGAGCGAAATAAAAAAAAGGTTAACACTCACTAAAAATTCCTCTTTTCCCACAGGAGATGAACAATCAAGTTTGGATAGACTTGCAAGGGAAGAGCAAGAGAGGCAGGATAAAAGGAAAGAACAAGAAAGACTAGGTAGCCTTACAAGGGAGGAACAAGAAAGGCTAGAAAAGCAGCAAGAAAGACAGGATAGAATTGAATGGGAAGAAGAGCAAAGGGCCCATGAACACCAGTTGCGTCGAGTGGGTACTGGTAGACCCACTCAGGACCCCAGCACACCCACACTCGCCCAGACTAATACTTTTATGACCAAATGGTCCGAGCTGAACCTGAGGCATGGCTTGATCAAGTGGAAAAGGTGCTCAACACCTACCCACTTGCTCCTGCCGAAGCCTCTCTGCTTATGGGGAAACATCTCGGAGGAAAGGGCCTAGTTGCTTTCAATGCCCTCCCTGAGAAGGATCAAGGTAAGCTGGAGGAAGTACAAAAGGTAATCAATAATGCCTATAAAATAACCACTGAATGTTGGCAATAACATTGGGGAGGCCAAATAAATGAAGCAGGCCAGACTTGGTCTGAATGGGCCTACCAATCAGATAGGCCCCTCAGCAAATGGTTAGAGTACCTAGGTGACTCTTCTGCAGCCAAGATCCCAGAGCGATTCAAGATAGAACATTTTATGTATTATGCCCCTCCTGCGCTTGCCACCCACACCTGTGAGAGAGCTCCCACAACCCTTGCTGAATGCTGCCGTCTTGCAGACACATGGGACACCCAGTTTATTAGGATGAAAAATCTGCCCTTCTTCTTTCACCTCCAGTATCCCTCTGCCCATTGTATGCAGTTTCAGCAAGAAACCCGGCCATCCCACAGAGCATTGCTGTAACAGGACCCAGGCTCCTCCCAAGGCGGCTTTCATACCCCCTCTCGGGAATCCACCCCAATGAGTCTCCCCGACTCCTTGGGTGCCAAATAACAAGCCAAATTACCCCCATGGGAGCAATCCCTCAACAAGATTTTAGCAATGAATAGTGCAAGGATTGTGGCCAAAAGGACCACACATCCACATGATATCAACTATATGTCCCCTCTATTTAGAGGCCCCTGCCATTGCCTTGCCAGTCCTTGATCCTTCATCCTTAGGTCCTCCTGCCGAGGGACCCACATACGTGGCACCTACTCAAGGTAATTACCCCTCACACCAGGTTAATACTTTCAATGACACTGGAGCACAAATCTCCCTGATACGGGAGGATAAGGTCCCCATGGGGCGCCCATTGACCTTTGGAACCTCATCACCTTTGAGGGCATCAATTGAACCAAGAGATACTCCCCACTGTCCAGTTGAGGGTCACGTGCCCTCATCGATCCCAGTTATGCACAATTGCAGTAGCAAACTACTTCCCTGGAGGTTGCGACATCCTCCTGGGACAGGACTTCCAGTCCTTCTCCAATTTACGTCACTCCCACGGTCCTAACCCCTCCACTTATCAATTAGGCATAATTACGCCTCCAACCTCACTGTCAGTGCCACTCAAGTGCCCTTCTCAGTGCCAATCTCCGACCATCAGAAATATCGATCCCCTGAGAAATATACTTCCTGTGACTAGCTTGGCCTCGCAATCCAGCCACTCTGATCACCTTCCAGGAGGTCGAAGCTGTAAATTAAATCCACATCCAGTGACATTTGCATGGCCTGAGCAGTACCAACCTCCATTCATCCCAAATGTTGAGCCCATTCAAAATTCCTTATCAGTGCCAAAACACACCTAGACTCTCCCTTTGAGGGATCCTAGTCCTAGTCCCCCCTCTTCTCCCGGTCTATCTCTGCTACCAGCGTCTATATGTGAGACGGATTCCCGTGACAACATCTGAACCTCATCCCACGGCATGGCCTTGCAACCCGTGCTTGAGCTGGTCGTTGTAACCTTTGAGCATCACGCCCCCCAATACCTCTTCCTCTCTTTCCCCGTCTGTAGCTGACAATTCCCTGAGTAAGAACTCTGCCATCTCGCAATTGGCCAAAGAACTTAAGGAACTGTGACAGTTTGTATTAGGACCTTTAGGCAAAGCCCCTATTCCTAGTGCCACAGTGGCCGGACCAGGTGGCATTCCGTCTTCATCTGACTTGGTTACCGCAGTTCTATTTAGAATGTCAAGCCGGAAGCTTGAAAGAGGCCCAAGGAGGAAAGATAGACAGTGTAGAGCTTCCAGGTAGCTTAAGAGAACCCACGAGTTTTCTTCGCACTAGTGCCAACCTGGCCCAATGCCACAAATTACCTTTCAAAGGAATCTGGCACTTCTAAGCCAGAGTAGGATACCAGGTCTCCTCCCTAATTCATTCATCCTCTAGATTCTTAATCTCCCTTATTCTTCTTGTAATAGTTGCTCTTCCCAAACTTTGATAATTTTTCCTCTTATTTTCTTCCTCTCTTGTTCTTTTTTTTATTTGTCTCCCATGTATTCGACATTCTGTATGACTCTTAATTTAATCTCTTTATCTAGTAAACTCTCGTGGCAAACTTGCCCCAATCACGAATTTATTCCTGAGCCCATAATGGCTCCCCCTTTTTTTTTTTGTTTTTTTTTTTTTTTTTTTTTTTTGCTTCCTTATTGTTCCCATTCTGCGAATCCAAAGTGCCAGATCGCCTGATCTATTTGTGCTGTAAGTCTCTTGAGTTCGTTACCTAAGCAAAAGTGCCACATTTGCATGACCAACCTGGCACTCCCCCACGATGATTTAGCGCTTTCAAAAGTTATGAAAAGATCTCGGCACGTAATCCTAAATTCTTCCTTAAACACTCATAAATACCGAGTATATAAACTTTCAACAGTTATCTAAGCCAACGAATAGCACAGCCAAAAGTGGCTCCTCTTAAAATTACTGTCATGCTATTTCGTCCATGTATTTAATATAAGCACCCCTGACCTCAGTGCCATGTCTGACACTGTACCGTCGCCCCAAGTAACGTGGCAACACCCAACCTAAGACCACATATACTTCGTTGTAATACCTCAGCAAGGCAAACTAACTGCATGCCTTTAACTACTACATACAATTAACACTACCTTAAGTGGAGGTTTACCTTAACAATTACTTTGAGGCAAATAATTTCATATATCATATTTCCAATTTCCTTATCATTTCTCTCTTTGTCAATGTTACTGATTTAAAAATAGCAGTAGACTCTAATTCATTTGTATTCTCATAAGTACGCTAAAGCTTGCAAAACTCCTTACCGAAGTCACAATTTCTCTAAAAAATTCCTGCTTGAAAGTAATAACTTCTAATTTTTTTTCTATTCACCTTGTAAACATTTTATACTCTTTGTATCAAATGACTATTGAATATATCATTAAGAATCTAGTAAATATCCATATAAAGCAGAATGGCAAATTTCATTTTAATATTCATGAGAGCCATTAGAGTAGAAGCAAATATCATGAAGCTTTGGCTGTCGACTTACTTGGATTGGTAGACATGTCACACCCGAGTGCAGGTGCGAATGTCAACTTAGGTTGGGAGTTGCTAAATACTTTCCAAAGATCCTCCACCCAAAGCTTCATTAAATCAAATAACACGACGTATTCACTTATTGCTGACTGAAAAAAGGTGCCCTTCAACCTTGGGCCCTTCCTAAATTCTTTAATTGCGTGGTCTCTCTCTCTCTCTCTCTCTCTCTCTCTCTCTCTCTCTCTCTGTTTATTCATGTGGCTGTGTTTGGATGTTTCATTTAAGACACACCTTTAGCCATGAAGAGACCCGGGGGCCAGATTAGCAAGAAGGTGCAGCCCAAGATGAATGACGAGGTGATCTTTTGATTTGACCACAAAGACTGCAAAATCACATGTGCGCACGCAACTTTCCATGGGACACGGGAATCTATTATAAGTGAGAGGCGAGGCACACCGCTGGAAAAAGCCCGATACGATCTTGAAACCAAGAGGCAACATCTCTCCAACACCTCCTTCCCCCAATTTCTGCCTGCCTCCGTCCAGGCGCCATCTTTATGTAGTGCATGGTTGAATCCATGCATCTTTGCAGTGTGTCTGGGCCTCCATCCAAAAACCTATTTGATGCCGTAGCCATCCGAACGACCAGGTGATGTGTTCTGTATATAAATGTTCTTAATCAGTCATGTGAATTTAGTAATTCTTTTGCTTAACTTTCGACTCTGTTTCAGAGAGCCAGGGTTCATATCAGCCTTAATTTTGCCAGTGCAGTGTAACGTTTAATAAGTGCATTTATTTTGTGGAAGACGTATGTTAAGGCAATCTTTGGCAACTTCTCTACACTGCCTTGACATTGCTTGATATTAGTGTCTTGTCTGGCCTTAATTCTCTCGCCTTGATTGCTGCTATACCTTCTCCATGTCCTGGTACCTTGATTATTACCCAGGATCTGCTACGTCTTAGTATTCAACTTTTATCTTCTGATCGTATTAATGTAAATACATGTAATTTTAAGGTTATCCTAAATTGTTTATCTACTATTCCTTAAATTAAAAGCCTTCAGCTCATGTAACAAATCCCTTCTTCCTTTTTTTACGGTTTCTTGCTCTTATAGCGGTCAGATCCCAGAATTTCATATGGTAAGTAAGTAATTGTTATATCTAAAAACAGAAATTAGTTTCATCCCCGAGCAGAAACGTAAAAATGGGGACCGTTGCCCTAGATCGAATGTAGAATAAAATCCGCAAGTGCAATCAAGGAAATTCCACATCGTAAGTACAGAAGTATATTAGTTATTTAGAATGGGAAAGCAAAATCGAGACTGGAAATATTTTTAGGGAATCGATAGGCCATGTGTATACTTCGAAAATAGTTGCGGTGAGAATAGAGCATTGATATTCGGTACAATAGCTTTATTCGCTAATGCATGTTAGCCTGCATGTTTTCATGTTGGGATATCTAGGAAAGTGAAGTGCAAAGAATCTAATTGAGGGGAAATATCGAGAAATATCCTCGTGCCACGTGTCGCTGACAATTGAGTCCAGCCCCTAAATACTAGGTACCCAATAAACCACCTCTCTCTCTCTCTCTCTCTCTAGGTAAATAGAGATTTTTTAAAAGAAACAAAATTCCCACGAATCGTAGAAATCATTTTTAACTTTTCTATTATTAGCATTCTTTAATTCACTCACTTTGTCTTTCGTTTAGCTTCTTTATTTTATTAGCATTCGTTAATTTACTCACTTTGTCCCTCGTTCATCTCGTTTAATAGTTAATACATTTTTTCCTTTTCTTGTATCCAAATTCAGTAGTAAAATAATTCTCTTTAAAATCATTCGTGCACCATACACAAAGAAAACCATTACCTGTGGAAGGTACTCCTTTTCAAAATGATTCAACCATTTCATTAATCTTACCATTACCATAACCCTTCGTTCAGACCCATTACCCACTCTCGTACAAGAGGCCGAGTAAACACACACGCACGTGACCCAGCGAAACACACGTTCGTGCATGACAGAACTCTGTGTAAAATACGCACGCTCATCGGTCCTTGGAAGGTAACCTATTCGCTGTTACATAAATAAGCATTTATGATATTTGCTATTATGTAGGCATAAATGAGATATGCTGTAATGTAAGCCTTATATAATGGTATGCTGGTAAGTCTATATATTAACTCCAGGTTTTCGTGCCCATACGTAAAGCCCCCAACGTCTCTCACACTATTTTTTTTTTCATATTTTTTTTCTTTTTTTTTTTTACTTTTCAAGGTTTATGCCACGTACATCTTTTCAAAGGACTACGGCACTCCATGAGTTCTCGAACATAACCGTATCTGGACTCCCCACTAATTCGTTCCCAATAAAAGGGAAACCACAAACCCAACTTCCAACCTATTAAAAAAAATCGCGCTATTGTCCGTGCGCGAATTAAGCCACCATTTACTCTCGGAAACGGGCATAAAGCTACAAGAAACAAATTTCAGAGAATTTTTTATTATTATCATTTTTCCTCTCCCTCTCTCTTTCTATATTTCCAAAATCGTTCGTAACAGAAAAATTACGTCCCAGAACACGTCCCCCTCCCTTTGAAGATTGAGTTTTGTACCATTCTTTGAACGTCTTTCTTTTCCAATGCTCGATTCATACACCCGATCTTAACCAAGTGTGCCATTAGATATTCCTACCGAAATATCCTTACAACCAAACCCCGCCCCCTCCACTTCGTTTTTTTTTATTTGTTTGTTTCACTAACAGGCCTTGTTCTAAACCCACTCTTATATCAGCACCATGCAAGCCGAGGACTATAAGGCATTTATGGGGATTGGGAAGGGGATGGGATTGTCAGGACAACTATTATTTCACTGGGTACAAGAGAAGGTAGCTGCTTCAAAGAAGGAGAGGGCGGATGAACAACCAAGTTTGGATAGAATTGCAAGGGAAGAGCAAGAGAGGCAGGATAAAAGGAAAGAACAAGAAAGACTAGAAAAGCAGCAAGAAAGAAAGGATAGAACTGAATGGGAAAAAGAGCAAAGGGTCCATGAACTCCAGTTGGCTCGAGTGGGTGCTGGTAGTCCCACTCAGGCCCCCAGCACACTCAAACTCGCCCAGACTAATACCTTTATGACCAAATGGTCCGAAACTGAACCTGAGGCATGGCTTGATCGATTGGAAAAGATCCTCAACACTTTCCCACTTGCTCCTGCCGAAGACTCTCTGCTTGTGGGGAAACATCTCGGAGGAAAGGACCTAGTTGCTTTCAATGCCCTCCCAAAGGAGGATCAAGGTAAGCTGGAGGAAGTACGAAAGGCAATCGTCAAGGCCTATAAAATAACCCCTGAATGTTGGCGACAATGCTGGGGAGGCCAAATAAAGGAATCAGGCCATACTTGGTCTGAATGGGCCTACCAATCAGACAGGGCCTAGAGCGATTCAAGATAGAAAGTTTTATGTATTATGCCTCTCCTGCACTTGCCACCTACATCTGTGAGAAAGCTCCCTCAACCCTTGCTGAATGCTGCCGTCTTGCAGACACATGGGACACCCATTATGCCCATGCCAGTTCATTAGGATGAAAAATCTGCCCTCCTTCTTTCACCTTCAGTATCTCTCTGCCCATAAACAGGTATTTACGTAAGCCTATTGTAGGAAGTATCTGCAAGAAACCCGGCCATCCTACAGAGCTGTGCCATAACAGGACCCATGCCCCACCCAAAGTGCCTTTCATAAACCCCTCTCGGGAATCCACCCCAACGAATCCCCCCGACTCCCTGGGTGCCAAATAGCAAGCCAAACTACCCCTCGGGATCAATCCCCGACGAGATTTTAGCAATGAACAGTGCAAGGACTGTTGCCAAAAGGGTCACACATCCGTGTGATATCGACTGTGTCTCCTCTATTCAGAGGCCCCTGCCATTGCCCTGGCAGTCCTGGATCCTTCATCCCTAGGCCCTCCTACCGAGGGACCCATATACGTGGCACCTACTCAAGGTAATTACCCCACACACCAGGTTAACACTTTCAATGACACTGGCGCACAAATCTCCCTGATACGGGAGGATAAGGTCCCCCATGGGGCGCCCATTGACCTTTGGAACCTAATCACCCTTGAGGGTATCAATTGAGCCAAGACTATACTCCCCACTGTCCAGCTGAGGGTCACCTGCCCTACCCATCCTAGTTATGCACAATTGCAGTAGCAAGCTACTTCCCTGGAGGTTGCGACATCCTCCTGGGACAGGACTTCCAGTCCCCCTCCTATATGTTAATCCCAGGGTCCTAACCCTTCCACTTATCAATTAGGCATAATTATTCCTCCAACCTCACTGTCAGTGCCACTCAAGTGCCCTTCTCAGTGCCAGTCTCCGACCATCAAAAATATTGAGCCGATGCAAAATTCCTTATCAGTGCCAAAACACACCAAGACTCTCCCTTTGGGAGATCCTAGTCCAAGTCCCGCTCTTCTCCCGGTCTGTCTCCGCTACCAGCGTTTATATGTGAGACGTATTCCCCTGACCACATCTGAACCTCATCCCACGGCATGGCCTTGCAACCAGTGCTTGCGCTGGTCGTTGTAACCTTTGAGTCTCTCATGCTACCCAATACTTCTTCCTCTCTTTCCCCATCCATAGCTGACAATTCCCTGAGTAAGGACTCTGCCATCTTGCAATTAGCCGAAGAACTTAAGGAACTGTGACAGTTTGTATTAGGACCTTTAGGCAAAGCCCCTATTCCTAGTGCCACAGTGGCCGGACCAGGTGGCATTCCGTCTTCATCTGACTTGGTTACCCCAGTTCTATTTAGAACTTCAATCCGGAAGCTTGAAAGAGGCCCAAGGACGAAAGATAGACAGTGTAGAGCTTCCAGGTAGCTTAAGAGAACCCACAAGTTTTCTTCGCACTAGTGCCAACCTGGCCCAATGCCTCAAATTACCTTTCAAAGGAATCTGGCACTTCAAAACCAGAGTAGGATGCAGGTCTTCTCCCTTATTCATACTTCCTCTAGATCCTTAATCATCTCTTTTCTTGTCTTTTTTTTTTTGTTGACTTATCTCACATAATAGTTTGCTCTTACACTTGATAATTTTTTCCTTCTTATCTCTCTCTTGTTCTTTTTTTTATCTTCTTGTATCGTATTCCGTATAAACTTTTAATTTAATCTCTTTATCTAGTAAACTCTCGTGGCAATCTGGCCCCAATCATGAATTTTTTCCTGAGCCCATAATGGCTCCCCCTTTTTTGTTCTTTTTTTTTTACTTCCTTATTGTTCCCATTCTGTGAATGCAAAGTGCCAGATCGTCTGATCTATTTGTGCTGTAAGTCTTTTGACTTCTTTACCTAAGCAGAAGTGCCACCGTTGCATGTACAACCTGGCACTCCCTACGATGATTTAGCCTTTTCAAAATTTATGAAAAGATCTTGGCACGTTAATCCTAAATTCTTCATTAAACACTCATAAATACTGAGTATATAAACTTTCAACAGTTATCTAAGCCAACGAATAGCACAGCCAAAAGTGCTCCTCTTAATATTACTGTCATGCTATTTCGTCCATGTATTTAATCTAAGCACCCCTGACCTCAGTGCCATGTCTGACACTGTGCCGTCGTCCCAAGTAACGTGGCAACACCTAACTTAAGACCACATAAACTTCGTTGTAATACCTCATCAAGGCAAACTAACTGCATGCCTTTAACTATGTACGGTTAACCCTACCTTAAGTGGAGGATTACTTTAACAATTACTTTAAGGAACATAATTTAAGGTTATTGTATTTCATATTTCCAATTTCCTTGTCATTTCTCTCTTTGTCAGTGTTACTGATTTAAGAATAATAGACTGTGATTTGTTTGTATTTTGATAATAGCGCTAAATCTTCCCTAACTCCTTTACCGAAGTCGCAATTCCTCTAGAAAATTCCTGCTTGAAAATAATAATAACTTCTAAAATTTTGTTCTAACCCCCCTGAACATTTTATACTCCTTGTATCATATGACTATTGAAGTTATCATTAAGAATCTTGTAAATATCCATATAAAGCAGGATGGCAAATTTTATTTTAATATTCATGAGAGCCATTAGAGTAGAAGCAAAGAGCATGAAGCTTTGTCCGTCGACTTACTTGGACTGGTAGACATGTCACACCCGAGTGCGGTGCGAATGTCAAGTTGGGAGGGAGGGGGGAGGGGGGGGGGGGGGGGGGGGGGGGAGTGCTAAATACTTTCCAATTTAATATTCCACCCAAAGCTTCATTAAATCAAATAACACAATATTTTCACTTATTGCTGATTGACAAAGGGTGGCCTTCACCTTGGCCCCCCTTTGGGGGGGGGGGGCCCCCCCCCCCCTCCTAAATTCTTTAATTGCTCTCTCTCTCTCTCTTCTCTCTCTCTCTCTCTCTCTCTTCTCTCTCTCTCTCTCTCTCTCTCTCTTTGTTTGAACATGTGGCTGTGTATGAATGTTTTATTTAACACAAACCCTTGGCCATGAAGAGAGTCGGGGGCCAGATTAGCAGGAAAGTGCAGCCCCAGATGAATGACCAGGTGATCTTTTGATTTGACCATGAGGACTGCAAAATCGCACGTGCGCATGCACCTTGACACAGAACATAGGAAGCTATTAGGAGTGAGAGGCGAGGCACACAGCTGGAAAAAGCTCAACATGATCTTGAACCAAGGGGCCAAACATCTCTCCATCTCTCTGTTCAAACTTCAAAAGTGGATATATAATTTATTTTCCTGTCTTTCCTTAGGAACCAAGACTACTGGGGTGGACCACTCACTGCGGCTATCCTTGATAAGGCCGAGGTCGAGTTGGAGTTGTACTTGCTCCTCGATCCTCTTTTCCCTCTGCAGATTGACCCAGTAGTAGCCTTGGGGGATAGTAGTGACACCTTTCCACAATTATATCGTAGTTTTGTGCTTAACAGGCATTGTATGTCCTGATGGTGACTCTCGAGTCCCTTGGTTATGGTCTTGAGATTGAGTGGGACTTCGGAATTTGTCGAAGGGGCCGGCATTGTGGTGATTGTGCCCACGAGGGCCCTGGCAGCAGGATGGGATTCTTCATCTTTCTTTGCCTCTTGGGTTAACTATGGTTTTAAGAGATTAATGTGCAGCAGTTTAGCTCGCGTCCGCCCGCAGTCTACGAGGTAGTTAAAGGTTCCTTGCTTCCTGAGTAACTTGTGGGGGGCCTGTGAACTGATTTTCAAGGGGGGCCCAGTGGCTCATGTCCAGTGCACCCCAACCTAGTCTCAAATGTCAAAGGATCTATTTCTGTTGTTTTCCTTGGGGCCATTTTTCATTATTAGAATTCCTTTTAGTGTTATTAAAAGGAAAAAACGAGGTTGACCTTAAAAGATTTTACCAATGATTTTGTGGTTTCAAAACTAAAAAAATAAAGAAACATAGGAATATCCTTAGAAGTATCTTTCTTCTTGTTACTTATGCTATTAAACTTTTTGTGGTCTTTATTACGGCATGTATTTAATATCCGTATAAGTAATTGACCACTGAGGTATTTTTTGTTACTAACTTTTTTCACTTATTTATGTTTTTACATATATCAATTAAAACACCCAGATGATCATCTATGGTGCACCACTATGCTATGACCGAAGACAACGAGTTAAAAACCAAAATAATGTATATGATATTGTATTTTTCGGAAATTTAAAAGCAGGGAACTTTTCGACCTTTACATAACGTTCCTCTTCAGCCAACTCTGAAGAGCACCGTTGTTAAAACGGTTGAAAGTTCCCTGGTTTTAACGTTTTTGAATTTTGGAAAAATGCAGTATCATATACATTGTTCTGGCGTTTAACTCATTACCCAAATGATTATTTATGAACTTTTGATCATTCTATTCGTTCTATTGTGATTTATGTACAAGTCCTCCTTGTCATACCCCCGAGAACTAATATATTTGAGGCAGTAGAGTGATATGTCATATAAAAGTATGAATAAGTTCACTTTTTAGTAAAAAAAAAAAAATGAACTTAGTGGTCTATTACCTTAACTGTTTTATCTCTAAATCTTATGGGCAACACCTTGAAACAGGTGATAAAAAGGCCATAAAATAAGGAGATAATAAAGTCAGATGAAAAACTGGATGAAGTGACAAAATAAGTATTTGCAGCTGATACTGATACACATTGAGGGAATGTATATTAGCTACTTAGAAAAAAAAAATTGAGATAAGCTATAATTATTCACAGCAGATTGGTTTCTTTTCTTTTTACTTTTTCTACAAGAGCACATCATCCTAAGTAAACACTTCTTAAATCTCACCTCGGGATTTTTCCAAAAGTTTTCGCAGACTTAATCATCACCGGGGTTCGCTTTATACTTGACCTTTATCTTTTTCATTGACCATTATCTTTATCCCTTTGAATTCAGTAGGTTAGAACGTTATCTAGCTTCACTGAAACTATATAACATTCTCTCTCTCTCTCTCTCTCTCTCTCTCTCTCTCTCTTCTTGCATGAAATTGGTTATCAGTCCACCCCTCTGATAAATAATCCAGTTAGCGCATGTGACCAAGTAGTTTGCCAAAATAATTGGAAATTTCAGAATCATTGCGCAACAGATTCAGCCACCACTAATTAGACTGCTACTACTACTATGATAACTATTATTATTGATAAAGAAAATAGGCAAGACCATAAATATGCAACAAAATTAAACTTTGTAGAAACTCTATAAATAATTATAATGTACGCTACACCAACCACACGCACTACACACACTTTCCCATATATAGATATATGATATATATACTTTAATTATATAATATTATATAATATATATCTATATTATAATAATATAATAATTATATAATGATTAATATGTATATATAGATATATATATAAGATCTAGTATTTGATATATATATATATAATATATTATATATATCTAATATATATATATATATATATTATATAAGTAGTTATACTATCTATTATATATATATATTATATATATAGTTGAATATATATAGTATATATTTATTTTAATAGGATAGATAATAGATCTACATAATAATTATTCAAAATAACTTATTCTTTATTATATATTACATATTATATTATATAATATCAGATATATTATATATAGATATATATTATAAATTATGATATATTTATCTATTATATTATATCTAATATATGATATATATATAATTTATATATCATATAATATAGATATATGATATTATATATATATATATCATATTATTATTAATATAAATATATTCATATATATATCATATATATATATTATATATATCTTAGATATATATATATATATATTTATATAGATTATATTATAGATAATATATATATATATATATATATATATATATTAATATGTACAATATTTTACATACTTTTATTAATATCATCGATAGATAGATAGATTCATTTAATATCTATATATATATATATAGGATATATATCTTACTATCTATATATTATTATGGTAAAATTTAATTAACAAACATATATATATATAATAATATTATATAGATATATTTATATGAATATATATATATATCTAGTAATATTTATGATATTTATATTATATATATATATAGTATAGTATATATATTTATAATATATTATAATTATTATATATATGGTACTAATCTATCTATCCTATCTATATCTAAATAAATATTTAAAATATTTACATATAATATATTATATTATCTTATATTCTTATATTATTATATATATATATAATATATATAATAATTATATATTATATATATAATATACATACATGCCTAATAATTATTATAGACTAATATTAATTGATATAATATATTATGCAGTTATATCTCTATAAATAACATATTCATAATCGATATTTATAGATATATATATAATAGATACTATCATATTATGTATATCTATATTATCAATCATTTATATATTACATATATCTATTATATATACTATTATATTACTATATATATATATAGATATATATATATACTATATATTAGTATCATTTACTATGGTACATATTTTACATACTTTATCTATTTAGATAGATTAGATAGATAATCCCTATGATATATAAATAAATATATATGATATATATTTATTTATTATATTAATGTAGATAATTATATAGATAAGATTATATAAATAGTATATATATATATAGTATTATATATATAATATATATATATATATTAGATATATATATAATACTAATATATATAATAGAAATAATATCAAATATATATAACATTATATTATATAATTCATATTATCATATATGATTATTAATATATGTATATCGATATATATATATGATTATATATACCTATATATTTATATATATATATGATATATATAATAATATATATATTATATATAATTATACACAATATATTATAATATTATTATATATATATATATAATTCCATTAATCATATAATCATATATATACATAGATCTATCATAGATATGAATATACATTCTAACTATATATATATAGATATATAATCATTAGATATATATATTATATATATCATTATATATATACCTATATATCATCTTATGATATAGATATATATATCTAATATATATATATATATCATATATAATATTCTATAGTATATATATATATATCATTATTCGGATATATATATATCTATCTTATATCTCCATATATATATATATTTACTATAATAGAGTATATATACGTATATATACGATATATATAAATATTATATATATATCTATATATATTAATATTATATAATATATATATATATATATAAATATATATATATCTATCTTATATATATATAATATATATATCGATAGATATTAATATATTATATATTATATATAAAATATATATATAATATATACTATATATATATAGATATAAATCTGATATATATATAGATATACTATATAATTATATATATAATATATCATATATATATATATATATTATATATCATATAAGATAATATATATCTAATATATCATAGATAATAAGACATTAAGATATATATATAATCATATGATCTTCTATATTATATATATACTCAATATATATATATATATATAATAGTATATATATATATATTATATATACATTATAGCATAATATTAATATATTATTATCAATATTATTAGTATATATATTATATTAATTATACATAATCTATCTATATATATATATATATCTATATATTATATATATCTCATACTATAATATATGATATTATATAATATATCTATATAATATCTATATATATACATATATATACTATATTACTACTATATATATATTATACTATTCTATCCTATATATAACTATCATACTATAGATATATACTCATGTATATATCTCTATATCTTATCTTATATATCAGTATATATAATATTATATATATATAGATATATATTATAGTATCTTATTATCTATATATAATATAGAATATATATATATTCTTCTATAGATCTATATAGCTATACTATATATATATATATATATTATATCTATATTCAATATATATCATCATCACTATACTAATCTCTATATATACGTCTATATATACGAATATCTATATATATATCTAAATATATCTAATATATATAATTAATCTATATATTATTATATGTATATATATATATTAATCTATATAATAGATATATATAGACTTGATAATCTATATATAATATATACTAGATTATTACTATAATATCTATATTATATTACATTATATAGTATTTATATATTTATCATATACTAAAAATTATATATATTAATTCTATATATATAATCATATATTCTCGACTCCTATATATATATAATAATATATATATATATATATATATATATCATACATATATTAATCTATATATAGATATATAATATATATATATATAACTATTATCTATTTAATCATTTATATTATTATAATATCTATCTACTACGATATCTATATCTCTATATCTAAGCTATATATATCTTATTATCATATATACTATATCACTATTATATATATACGCTCTATATAGATATTAATATATATATTACTTATCTATATATACTTCTTATACTATATATCATATATATCTCCTATCACTATTCTTACTAATAGCTCGTCTAGCCTATATTATATCTCTATCTCTATCATCTATCTATATTACTATACTTCTATATCTAATAACGTATGATCTCGCTTCTCTTATATCTATCTAATCACGATATATATATATATATCGATATCTTTATATATATTATAGCTATCTGACATAATTCTCCATAAATTATATATCTATATCTATAAGATATATATATATATATCTACTATATATATATGATATCTCTGATATATGCTATTATTATTATATCTATTGAGAGATTATACTTTAGATATATATTATTATATATATCCTTAAAATTGAATACTTTATATATATCACTATATTCATATAATAATATATCTACTATACCCTATCGCTATATATATAGATATATAATATCCTATATATATAAATTATCTTTCCATCTATATAAAATCATATATATATAGATATACTAGAGATCTCTATATATAGATATATCATATATATTCTTAGATATATATCTAGATATACTATAAGCTCATATTGCTATCTCTAATAATCATCTCATCTATTCTCTCATACTCCTATCCTCATATATCATATCATACTATAAATATATATATACTACTCCTTAATCTCTACTCTTATCTTTATACTCAACAAATAGATTAATATATCTATATATTAAATATCTATAAATCTATATTATATCTATATCTTATAATATCAATATATATATATATACAATATATATATCTATAATCTATATATCTAGCTTCTATATCTATAATATAATTTCTATATTTATCTTATATATAAGTATATATATATAATCATATATTATAATAATATAATAATGATATAAGATTATTATATATTCTATTATATATCATATATTATTATATAATCTATATATCTATTATTTATATTATCTATATATATCAAGTCAATATATAAATAAATATATATATATAGATATTAGATTCACTAATAAGAGATATAGTATTAATACTATATATTATATATATTAGATTTGCATTGAATACTCTATTATATAGATAATATGATATTATATATACTATCATAATATATATAAGAATTATATTATATTTATATACTATACTATATATATATAATTATACCAATATATAGATATATATATAATATATACTATATATATATCACTATATATATATCATATAATATATATTTATCTATATATATATAGAATATTATATATATATATGATCATATATACTACATATATATATATATAGCATATATAGGTATATATATATATATATATATACATATATAATAGGATCTATATATATATATATATATATATCGATACATCATAGCTATATACTATATATCTATATAATATATCGATATTAAATATATATTATATATCATATTATATATATATATCTATACTCTCTATCTTATAATATTATATATATAATATATAATATATACTATATATATATATATATTATATATATTCTGATTATATAAATATATATAAATATATATATTATATATTATAGATCATATATATAGTTATAATATATTATATATATCACTATATATAATATATATACACATTACCATATATATATAATATTATTATAGATAATCATCATTATATATATATACATATATAATATATATAATATATAGATACTATATAATATATATATACATTATATAGATATATTTAGCTATAATATTATATATATTCTCTAGATATTATATATTATATCTATTTATAGATATACTATAATATCTATCTCAATGCCTTTATAGATATATATTATATATATATATAATATATATATAACGACCTATATCGATCATATTATCGATATCTATCACTATCGATATAATTCGCCTTCTATCTAAAAAAAAAAAAAAAATTTTTTTTTTTGTATATATGCTTTCTATTCTATACATAGCTATCTCTCATCTCCTTACTGATCTTTCATCGATATAATTATCCTATATATAATCTATAGTCTATACATATCCTATATATATACTTATATCTATCTACTATTCGAGATATATATAATTATTACGAATATATCTACTATTAGCTCGATCTAATCTCTATTTTAATTTTTTTACATTTCTACTTTTCCCCCCCCCACTCCGTCACACTTTTATTTTTCTCTATATATATCTATACTTACTATATCTTCTATAATACTATATATACTATATCATATATATCATCTATCTCTATTCACTCTACTTATCTATCTATCTCTCATCTCTCTATATTATATCTACACTATATAATATCCTATCTCTACTTAATATATATATATCTAATATAGCACTAGATAATACATATACTATATATATCTCTTCTATATCTCTATATATATATCTATATATTCTATTCATATCTATATATACTTATATCTCTATATATTCATATATCGATTATCTCTTATCATCACCTATACTCTATATATATCCATTACTCCTATTATTTAGCAGCTTACTATATCTATCCTCTCCTATCTCTATTCTCTTCCTATCTATATCTACCTATATCTCTCGCCTATCTATCTATATATCCTATTTTGATATCTCTACCCTCTATCTCTCTCCACTCTCTCATCTCTATATATCTTGATCCGTGACGCTATTCTCTAGCTTCTATCATCTTATCTCTCTTCGATATATATTGATCTCATATCTATGGCTCATCATTCGATCACTAATCCTCTATATTCCTCTATCTACATATGCACTCTCTCCGCTCTATCCCTATCTCTCTATCTCTAGACTCACGCTCAGCCTCTCTCCTCTCTATCTCTTCTATATCATATCTCGTACGTATAGCTCTATAGTATATCTATCTACTCTCTATCTCTCTCCTCTTATCTTATCGCCTCTGCTCATATTCTCTATCTCTCTCCTATCTCTTACTCCTCTATCTATATCTATCTTCTCATCCTACATCTCTCTATCCCCTCTATTCTCTCTCTTCTATCTCTATATCATACCGCTCTCTTATCTACGCTCATCTCATATCTCTCTCTCGCTCCTCTCTCTCTTCTACTATATCCTCCTATCTTCTATTCTCTCTCTCCTCTCTCTATCTCTCTCCTGTCTCTATCTCCTCGCTAGTCTCTCTCTCTTCTCTCTTCTTCATGGCTTTCTTCTCTTCTCTCTCTCTCTTATATTTCTCGCTCTACCTCTCTTCCTCTCTCACCTATCTCTTTTTCTCTGACTCTCTCTACTCCTTCTCTCTGATCTCTCTCTCCCTATCTATACTTTCTCTCTCTCATCCTCTTTTCTATCTCCCATCTAGTCTTACTCTCTGTCTCTCTCTCCTCATCGCGCTCTTCTCTCTTCTCTCTTCCTCTCGCTTCTCTCTATCTCTCTCCTCATCTCTCATCCTCTTCCTTCTATCTCGCTCTACTCTCCTCCTCTCATCTCCTCTATCTCTCTATCTCTCTCTTACACCTACTCTCTCTCATCCTCTCTTCTATCTCTCTCTTCTACTCCTCATCTCCTCTCTCTTCTTCTATCCTCGCTCTCTCTCTACCTCTTCTCTCATCCTCTCTCCTCTTCTCCTCTGCTTCCTCTATCTCGTCTCATCTCTATATCTCTTCTATCTCTCTACTCTCTCTCTTCTCTCGTCTATCTTCTCTCTCTCGCTTCTCTCTCTCTCCTACTCCCTCCTCTTTCTCTATCTCTCCTTCTCTTCGCTCTTCTCTCTTACTCTCGCCTCTCTCTCCTATCTTCATTCTCTCTCTCTCCTTCTCTCTCATTATCCCCTCTCCTTCTATTGATCTCTCTTCTAATCTCCTCTCATCTATATATCTTCCTCCTCTCCTCTCCTCATCTTCTCTCCTTCTATATCTCTCTCTCTTATCTCTCTCTATCCGAGAATATCTCTCTCGCTCTCGTTATCTCTACTCTAGATCTCTCCTTCTCTCTCTTCTCTCTCTCAGCGCTTCTCTTCGATCTCGCTCTCTCTCTATATCCTCTATACGATCCTCTCTCTCTCCTGCGTGGACGTATATTTCCATCGATTGTAAGTCCTACCCGCCCGCCTCCCTGACCACATCAGTTTTGGGAAAACCTACCTTGTTTACCTACCATGAGCTCGTTTTTAACTTACCAAACCACTTTTTGCAAAACCTCTGCCATATCGTTTTTCCACCCAACCCCCCCCTTCCCCTTTGGAACCCGATCATCGTGATTTTAACTATAGGCGCTGTTTCACGACCCATTCGCAACCCCCGCGTTTTACTTCCACCTGATCAAATATTTTTCATTTTTTATTTCATTCTGCACAGCCCCTTGTTGGAGTTTTAAAAGTTTCCTTTTCCACCCATCCTGGAATTAATAGACAACCTACAAAAATCGCGGTGGAACAAACATTGTATCTTTTACAAACGGACATCTTGTTACTGGAGTAGAAATAAAACAAACACAAGACTACTATAAACTGGCGTTTGCACAGTTAACAAAAGGATGTACAAAGGTTCATCTTATTTACCAGCTCTTGTATCTAGTGTACAAAGACTATCCCATGCCGACCTACCAGATTCGCCCTAAAGGTTGAGGTCAAAGAAACTTCATTCTCGAGTGATGAGAAAAAGCCGTAGCTACCGCGGATGTCCCACTCATGATTATTCAGGATGAGGTACAAACGTTAAGTCAAGAAGCGGCTACGGAGGTTGGTATAAAATAGGAGTATTTAGCCATTATTATTAACAGAAAGGTGAAGACATTAGCTACTTACCTCCAGCACCAAGTTCCAGAAATGGATTTGTCCTACCTTTAGAATATACAGTTACTTCTTAAAGAGAGAAGTTTCTTTTATTTGACTCAGGTGTGGAAGAAAAAGAAAGAATTCTAATTCTTGGGACAAAGAGTATAATTCATTTAATGGCTCGATACCAGTACTGGTTATTGATGAGACTTTTGAAGTGTGTCTGGGTATTTTTTATCAGCTTTTCACAGTTCATGTAATAGTGCAAGATACTATTTTGCCTGTCTATATGGATTATTGCCAAACAAGTCTTGGGTTTTGGGAAAGTTTAAGAAACAACACCGAAGAGTATGATATGCAACCAGTTTCTGTACTGACATACTTTGAGCTTGCCTCAGTTCAAGCTTTCAAGGAGCTTTTCCCAAATACCATCGTTATCGGGCGCTTCTTTCATCTTGGGCAATCACTGGGGAGACGATTTCAACAATTAGGACTTTACAACAGCTACGTAACCAACAAAAATGTATGAACAAGCATGAAATGCATTTTAGCTCTAGCATTTTTACTTGTAAATGATGTATCTGATTCATTTGACCAACTAACATAAAACTTTACACCAGAGCTGCAACTAGTTTGTAACTATTTTGAAGATTTACATTGACAAGCACGCCCAGCAAAGCAGAAGGCAACCCTCCTTTCCGCCCGCCATGTGGAATATGTCCGACAGGCTATATGAAGGTTTACCAAGTACGAATACCTTGGTAGAAGCCTGGCACTTGGCTTTCCAAAATTCGCTTCAATGTGCCCTTTCCTACATCTGGAAATTTATAACAACCCTCTCCAAAGAGAAAGGACTCCAGGAGGTCATTTTTGCACAAACTTAGTCCTGTTCAAGGCGTTTGTATAAAAAGGCTTGCTATAAACGAGTTGACGAGGCATTGAAGCATTTATTGCAACAGAAAAACAATATGCCACTTTTGGAGTTATCCGAGGCTGTTCTTACAACATCGGGATGCGCAGTTACACTTTAAGAATTTTATCCAGCTTTTATATTTTCAAATAAATTGGAACTCATTTTTATTTTTCTATTTCACACTTTTTTTTATGTTTGAACTAAATAGAATTGTACTTTTTTAGAAGTAATATATTTCTGGCTTCTACTTTGATATTAATTTGAAATCGTTTTTTATGTTATTTTTCACCTTTTTTATTTTTCTTATATTTGAACTAAATAAAATTGTATTCATTTTGAAATATTTTTTTTGTGATTTCTTTACGTTTGTTTTTTACAATTGTCGCTTTACAATAATCGCCCTAAAGTTATATCGCTTAAATAGGCAATTGCTAAAAAAAATAGCACTCAAATAAAAATCGCTCAAGCAAAAAGCACTCTAGAGAATTGCCAGCCTCATTATATTACACTCTCAGGAGCCTTGGTGTTCGCAAATACTAACACATTAAGTTGTTCTAGAGGGTTCCATGAGTACCCTGTTTGGCGCACGAACAGACACACATGTTTGTGCTTTTCTGATGTCAAGATCACATGACTCTTGAACAGCTGCTAGGTCAACTAGCACACTCGCACTCTCGCCTATGAGGCATGAAAATCTTTGCCTTCACTGGTGGTGTCATCCTTCCACCCAAAATATTTGCTGATATCTTCAAGCTTTTCCACAACAGCCAGGACTGTTTGTTGAACATTTGTAATCGGTTTGCAACAAAGTTCTTTTACCGTATATTTTTATTTTTATCGTTTTCAGTATGGAAGTT
>NC_087207.1:80685192-80770192 GCF_015104395.2 Macrobrachium nipponense
TAAAAATCACTATTAGAAGAAAAACATTATTTAGTTATGTAGACCTTACTTGCTTCCCTAAATTTATCAGTGCTATAGAGAAAATTGTGTTCGACTTAAGAAAGACAAACTGCGATGACAATTATTCCACCGTTCAGCTAGTAATCTGTTATTTGTCAAAGGTACATATACAATACAAATTCTGTAAGTGTCGTTGACGAGTTTTTGGTGGATATTATAGGGAATAGGGATTTCCTTTTTATACGTCTTTGGGGGACCATAGCAATAGTTCTCTTCAATATCTGATGATTCATGCTTCTTCCAGGACCTTCTCTAAAACGAACTTCAGGTGATATCTTGCTCCAGGGTATTATATACAAACGTCTTTTTTTCTATTATTAGGCTCATTTTAAGAGAGAGAGAGAGAGAGAGAGAGAGAGAGAGAGAGAGAGAGATTACTATTTCACGAATAATAATGGCCTTCATCAAAAGGGCTTATAAACTATTATAATGGCAAGAGATCTATGAAAAATTAATTGTAATAGTATTGTTCTGATAGAATCTCATAAATGTTTGACAATAAATATTATGGTTTATTGTAGGACGACTAAAGTGGTAGTACAAAGGAAGTGTAACAAAGAAGGTAGGAGGATGCGTGTATATCAAATAATTGGGAGAAGTCTTGAAGCATCTATATAAGTCAATATAAGAATATATGACAATATGGTAAGTGAGCTCTCCTCTGTAGCAGTGAAATATGGATGTTAAATGCAAAGGAAAGAAGATGGTGGAAGCTTCAGTGGAGAATTTTGTTTTTATCAGAATTTATCGTATCGGATAAAATTAAATGGTGAAAAATGGTAAGATTTGTAGGAGTGGCAAAATTGTTAGCACTCTAAAGAAATGGATCAAAGTGCTTGAAAACGGTTACTAATGTGGAAAAAGGTTGAGCGGTAAATAAGTGAAAAGAGTTACTCAAATCGGAACAATTGGAAGACAGCAGGCCGGAACACATGGGAAGGATGATGCAGAAAGTGCAAGTGAAGTATTGGAAAAATAACATCGACACTTAAGGAGCGAGAGTATGATTGCAAAATAGATGTGGATTGCATGGTATGCTTTGGTGCCTTCGATGCGCTGATGATGAATCTTCTGTGAGTTTGGTAGAAAGTGCTGCATTCCAGTATGTACAAAGCATATTTTAATGTGATAGATAGTCTTACCCCTTTAGCTGCCACAAATTCACACATTTTTTAAACATTTTCTTCTTTTTTATAGTGTGAAAGTTTACCAACACATAACTAACTGAAAAATGCTCTGTGTTTGAAAGCAACTTTTCCCAAGTGTGAAGTTATATCTCGACAATGTGAGAAGGTGAGTAGTTGCTAATACAGAGAGCCACCATTGCATCTACCGATATGAATTGACGAGGAAAGTAATTTTCCTAAAGCTTCCCAAATAATTAACATTGAGACCTGTACTTGTGATTGAATGAAGTTAGCGGGTTTCTGAAAAGGTCACAACTATATTCTATTTTTTAAATTGGCGGAAATGCGCTTGACAATGAGAGATAACTTGACGATGATTGGTTGGATGTAGCGTGTTCGAATATAAATACTTGGTGATCCAAATGAATGTTTGCTTAATAACCTAAATATCGCCAACAAACTTATATTATGTCTGTTAATAATGATATCAAGTTGAGAGACTACGAAAAATTTGTTGATAGGCCAAACGTAAATAGCACGGTTGCCGAACTCAACATCTTGAAATGTGTTTTGGTTCAGTTTTTAATGCAGAACTTTTCATGTTTCATCAGAAATTGGAACAAATCACAATTAAAGAACACGGCTTCTTAAATCAATTCTCGTTTAATTTTCTTTCCAAATATATTCGTTTCAATTTTTTATTAGGTCATTACATTTTACGTGATTACTCTTACAGATATGTGATTTTCTGGATCCTCATAATAACTATATCTGTAATGTTTATGGTATTATATATTCTTTTAGTAAGTTTCATGTGACAAAAGAACTTAATTTTTGTGGGAAAATTAAACAACCCTAACGCACATGTGTTCAATGGCTGCTATTACTACGTCTTGTACTTATGATCACCAATAAAATTTCTGATAAAACTAATTTTTTCCCCCGCTAAGATAACAAATATATAATGAAAATCTTACTTACCATCTTTATTACCTAATCCTTTCGCAAATGTTCTCTGCTGTGAACATTCAGTCCGAGTTTGGAAATTCAATGAATAATCTCGACATGATTTAAACACCGAAGGGCAAACAAAACTTTATTTGAAGTCATTACACCCTCTGAATCTATTCATACATAGTTGTACTGTTTATTCGTAGAATATCACTGCATTTTGGACATTCATTTATCGTTTTTGCATTCGTATATACTAAACAAATAATGTGTAAACCGAAATACTTTAAAATGCATTGGCAAAACAATAAGACTTTTGAGTGTACATTTTTTCATTTTTATTTCATCCTCTGTCTGATTTGGTAGTTTATGATTCTCATTTATTATAGGTAAGAGTATGTCAAAAATACAATGATTTTTATCAGTATAAAGAACAATTTAAGATATTATTTGGTAAAAAAAATTCGCATCTCTATTTCCATAGAGATACTTTCCTGTTAGATAATCTTGATGTTTATGTAAACACGGCTTACTATAAATTCTGAGGCTTATTTTGTGGTAAGGGGCTTTTGTGGTCATGTCACTGTTTACTATCCCACGTATTGTGCAGCAATCATCCTTGTAAATGTAAATGATGGTAAATAATTGGACTCTCCTTTTTAGTCGTCATGTTGGATTGGTAAAATTCGTCCATTTTCTTTTTTACTGCAGTTTAGATCTTTTGATCTGCATGGCCGTTGTTTGTCAACAATTGGCGAATTCGTTCAAGTTTATTATGTAGGTCTCTTCATGATGTAATGTGTGGAGGCTGTTGACACACGCACCCACGACAGACTGTTTCTATTTTCCTCGTGCATTCCAGCGACGGCCAGCGTTCGTTGCTTTTGTTTATACGGCTGTTTTAAACTATCCTTCTTGTTCTTTTACTAGGACATGAAGACACAGTGTCGTCCAGATTAGAGTAAAAAATCCAAATAAAGTCTCTAACCCTATGTTTTTCAGATCATGGAATTACAGCATGCTTCACCTATGTTATTTGCAATGTTTCTAGGTTGATAATGTTTGAATCTCATTTCATTTGTACAGCGTGCATGTACATGGAATAATTGCATGATTGTGGTTTGGGTCGAAAACTAACTCTGAACAGATATGGCTTGTGTCGTCTGTAGAACAGTTATTAATCCAAAGAAGTCCAAAGAGTATGTCAAGCTGACAGAGAAAATGTGTGCTGGTATTAACAAAGCTAACAAACAGAGATATTCTTGTGCACAATGTGCAAGAGTAGCTAGGCACACAAATCCCATAACCACCAAGTCTGCCGAAGAGCATGATTCTTCTAAAGTGTGTAAAGCAAACCCGAGAACAGAAGAGGAGAATGTCTTCGATTTCAAAACCCACTGCTTCTTCTGTGGAGTGCTTGTTGAAATGTCTCTAGTAAAGGGAAATCCTACCAAAGCTATCTACAAGTACAGTAATGCTATGACTTTAGGATTCCAAAAGAATATAATTAGTCACTGTCACATCTGGGAGGATGAGTGGGCCTTGACAATCAAGTCTCGTCTTTCTACGATGAAAGATCTGTCTGCTGAGGAGGCTCTATTCCATCACACGTGCAAGGATCTGTTCATGTTGGGGAAGGCTCCTCCAGGATTTGGATCTGACGAGTACAAATCTTTCAGCAATAGAATAAAACTTGGTGGACCTAGGAGAACATCAAAAGCTGATGGCGTTCAACATGTAATTGATTTTCTGGAAAATAATGATGATGAGACCATCACACTACAAGACTTGCACCAAATTATGATGAGAGAGAGTGGCATGACTGAGGAGGGAGTGTTCAAACCCAAGCAACAAAGGCAAGAGCTGAAGAACCACTGTGGTGCAAGAGTATCAGTTACCACCATCAAAAAATGTCCTAATATCGTTACTATGAAGACCAATGTTAAAACTGTTATCCAAGAAGCACATGATATAGCAAGTATACTGAAATAACTCGCTGATATGGAATCCCATGGATTCGAACATTTTCTGCACGTATCCATATTATGAATTTGTATCACATCAGCGTGATTCATATACATGCATTAAGTTACAAATGTCCATTAGCTTCCAATTTACTCTACCTCGGAATTAAAATATTTACATATATGTTAACCGAAGGGGAACTTTTTAGTTGCTAATAATTTAGTCCTCCCGTGGAATTGAAGTAGCGGACAGACAGAGGAGAACTCAGGACTTCAGTGACATTTCCGGTTCAGCTAATAAGGAGGACGAAATTATTTTCAACTAAAATATTCCCCTTCTGTTAACTGACTTCACAGTGATTTGTATGAACGGAATCGGTATCGACTTATAATATCACTTATTGGCCGGGTCGGTAATGTCACTGAAGTCCTGATTTATCTTTTGTCTGTCCGCTGGTTCGAATCTATGTGGGGTCAAAACTATTAGCAACTGAAAAATTCCCCTTTGGTTAACATATATGAAAATATATTAATTACGAGATCGGGTGTATTGGATATTAAAGGACATTTGTAGAATAACGGTGATGTGATAAAAATTCATAATATGGCGATGTGCAGCAAACGTTCGACTTGGTTAACATGGCTGGGTTTTGGGTGGGGGGGGGGGGTGTTGTTGAACATCAATTCTAATTACAAACACCTGACTTCGACAGTGATTTGTAAGGTCGGAATCAGTATCAACTTATTACCTTACTTGTAAGCCGGGTCGGCAATGCCACTGAAGTCCTGTTTTCTCCGGTCTGTCCGATGCTTCGAATCGACGGGAGGACGAAATTATTATCAATGAATAATATTCCTTTGGTTTAGATATATGAAAATATATTAATTCCGATGTAGAACGAATTGGATATTAAAGGACATTCATAGCTTAATGCATGCATGTGAATCATGGTGATGTGATAAAACACGTACACACACACACACACACACACACACATATATATATATATATATATATATATATATATATATATATATATATATATATATATATATATATATATATGTATGTATGTATGTATGTATATATGTATAACTGAATCATGATAATCCATAAATAAAGGTATAAGCCACGAAGGAAAAAATAAACAACGGTGTTTCTGCAAGATCTTTCGACGTTCAACGTCCTTTACTCAGCAGATAAACTGACTTACATGAGGAATTGACAGTACAAGAAAGCTCGTATAACTGAAAAATAGGGATTATAAGGAGATTAGTACCTAGAATCCGGCACTACCCTGTTTGGAAAGGTTTACTCTTTCTCCAGGTGTGCCGATTCTAGGTACTAATCTCCTTATAATCCCTATCTGTCAGTTATACGAGCTTTCTTGTACTGTCAATTCCTCATGTCAGTCAGTTTATCTGCTGAGTAAAGGACGTTGAACTTCGAAAGATCTTGCAGAAACCCCGTTGTTTAATTTTCCTTTGTGGCTTATACCTTTATTTATATATATATATATATATATATATATATATATATATATATATATATATATATATATATATATATATATATATATATATATTAATATATATATAAATCCATCATTCCCTTTTTTTCTACACTTAGAATTCCACATATCTGACCTCAGCTCGGACTTTCTGTCTTCTGTTCTCATTCAAGTATATCTGGGTTCTCTAACTTTTCTTGAGCCAAAAGGAATCCATGTGACGTATTACATACTAGTTCTCTGGGTGATGTGAAAGACATGCCCATCTCCTATTTCCTCATTATCTCATCTATATAAGGAACCTATAATTACCCTTATAATATCGTTTTCTATCTTTTTATACACTATTTGTTATTATGTATCTGTAAATAATCTTTATCCATTTATTATAAGATAAGAAGAATCTCTTTTGGAGATATTAATAAATTTGTTGCAGCTTTCTTCAATAATTATTTTGCTTACTATTGAATCTTTTTCACTGCCAACAGTTACCCACAATATAAAAACATTGTTTCAACCTTATAGGCTAACATACTTCTCAGTTATACGGAGTTCTTTCATATGCTCCAACTCTTGTTTACGTCTGAAAGGACTTTGGGGATATCCTTATATTTCCTCTAATAGATTTGACAGTGGTAAGATTGATCTCCTACTCAAGTTAAATTGGCCCTACCAGGCCTTGAACTAAATACCTTTGCATGCTTAACTAATACTCTTCATTTTATTTTTCTAGTCACCTGTGAGCTAAGTACCATATGATACATCTTCAATATTTGTTGGCATTTAAATTTCACCACCTTAATTTATAATTGCATCACTACATTCAGAATTACTATTTGAAAACAATGGAAATACAGATTTTTTCCTTAAATACTATGGTTTCAATATATTTGCATGATGCAGTCTGTGTAGGTATCAGCTCTCTGAAACATTTCTACCACGTAATTTACACCAGTGAATAATTTCACAAATTATTTTATGGTGGGCCTTTCGATTGAAGCCACTAATTTGTTCTGCATTTGTACAAAGTAATACCATGATCTCTTGACCTACTTCATAATTTCCAGACCTAGCCTTTCTATTATACTAAGTCTTTTGCTTGTCTTTAGCTTCTCTCAAGTTTTCATGAGCAAATTTGCACATTACCTTCAGTGTTTCTCCTAGATTTATTGTATAATCAATGATATTTCCTTCATCCTGATTTTGATCACTAGACAAAATCTCAAATGAAATCCAGAGGACACCTTACCCTTCAACTACATAACAATTCGAATGGGAAGAATGCAGTGGATTCCAGAGCCACCTCTCTATATGGAAATAAGAGATATAACAACTTATCCCATTCCCTTGGGTACAGTTGAGTCATACTCTTCAACCTCCCTTTGAAATTCACGCACAACCCATTGGTTGGTTTATAGGGATGTTTTGAGTTTCTTTGACCAAAATCTTTCCCCAAAGGGTAGTCATTTGTTTAGACATAAAATCTGTACGTTGGTCACACAACTCACTCGTTCAGGCATTAATTCTACACGAGTAGTTCCATCTACTGGCTCTTCCTGACCAGTTAGATTAGCCAAAGTCCCAGAACTTTGTCTCTTCTCTAGAGACTCTTTACTGGCTGCTAGTGCACTTAGCTTATTGTTCTTTTCTCAAGCTTTGACCTCCTTATCAATGTCAGCGAGGAGTTGTGCCAGGTCAGCCTTTAGTGTTTAGTATACTTGTCTGATACTTTTCATCAAGTTGCTGTTTGGTCAGCTCATTATACACTTCTACCATCACTGAATTGTATTAGTATGGTCCACTGCATTTACTGAGCAACAGTAATATCACATAGTATTCCACTGCTGACACCATGCAATAATTTCCTTCTGAGAGAGCATATGGTCCTTTTTTTAAGATGGATCATGGATATATTGGGTATGAATCAATTTCACTTAAAAACGTAACAAATTTAATTTACATGAAAGGTAATACAGTTTCCACTTGACACAACACACTGAAGTATTCATAACTGGCTTTAAGTCAGTGGTCATCTACTTGTGATTTGAAAGAACTTAAACAAATAGCCATAGCTAATTATTTGTTTAATCCTCTTGAGTTCTTACTGACTCATAAGGTGGTCAAGTTACTTGACTTACGGATCACATTCTTTGGTTAAAACTACCCCTCTATAAATACACTTTACATACCTTCCAAAATGTACTGGCCCTTACTCGTTATTTTACATATCTTACTTGACTATTCGACAACTAATTACTGTATGTCTCTATAACAAACAAAGTCTTTAAATAAATTTTTTTGACAATATGAGCTATGCATATGCCAGATTGAATGAGCAAGAGACACGTCAAATATTAGATGAATTAATAAAATGTTACTCTCTGTATAAACACTCATCTATGAACAAAACAGAGACACGTTCAAATATTAGATGAATTAATAAAATGTTACTCTCTGTATAAACACTCATCTATGAACAAAGCAGAGAATATGACATATCAGGGCGAACAATTAATTAAGAAAGCAGTGTTGGCGATTTATTTAGAAAAAGAAACAACGGGTGAATAATATAATAAACTTAGATGAAAAAAAAAAAACAATAGTCTAAATTTTTTTCATTTAGACTGCACTCAATAGTAACAACCTGTTATAAGATATAAAAAATGTTTTCTCTCTCAGCCTCCCATGAGTCCTGTGACATTGTCCACAAAGCCAATCAACTGTAAATCATGAAATTAGACCGGATAGAGCCATATAATAACCATTAATTCAAAAAGGTCCACATCATAATTGACAGTAAAGAGGAAGTTAGCTTCGTTAACCATCCATCGCTCGGAATTAATGAATCAAGTGGGAATGACATGATCACGCTGCCAGCAGGATTAGCTTGATAAAGTATCACTTATCTCTCGTGTAAAAAAATATATCCAGTTGGAGGGGTTTCCATGAATGCTTTTGTTTTAGAAATATGCATAAATGCAAGAATGTATTGGAAAACGCATGTATGGATAATTAAAGATATGATTACTTAATGAAAACTTATTAATAGCATGGCTGATGATGAATTGCATTATTTACTGCCTAGTTTTATAGTTATTTGTTTTTATTATGATTAACGCACGTAATAATTAATCTTGGACGTTATTAAATTTATCTCGGCAAATTTTACTGAAATATTACACAACTTTAAAATGATTCCATAGGTTAGAAAGTAATTATTGCCCATGCAGCACTCAGGATGATTACTTTGGAGAAGCAGTTATAACTCTCTAATAAAATAAGACTGCATGTAAGGACGAACCTAATGTGACAAAAAAGAAAAATATTTGGCCAAATTGAATTATAATTTAAGTACAACCTTTATTTCGTTTACCGAGAATTCGTAATTCATATTTAGTACAATAAAAGGAAAGTAGGAGCTCCTTTTATTTCAATATTTATTTTTAGGTTCCTAGATAAAATGATACATTCTTGTTTACAATAATGCTTATAAAAAATGTACTTTTTATATCATGGAATGTCTATTTCTATATACTTAGTTGATTTTTCCACTACCTAAATATTTTACAAAATGTCTGGAGATTCTTAATTTAGAATTTGAAGAACTATACTTATTATTCTACATAAATATTTTAAAACTAAATAATAATAATAATATTAATAATAATAATATAATAATAATAATAATAATAATAATAATAATAATAAATAATAATAATAAAATAATTAAATAATAATTTTTTTTTTATTAATACATAAATATTTTTTTTTAATTATTTTTTATTATTAACTATAAATAATAAACAAAGATTCACTGACATCACGACAGACACAGACAGACACCAACTAAAGAAAATGCCCAACTGTAAAGCCCCAGGTCCCGATGAAGTCCATGGATACTGGCTCAAAAACGTCAAGGCCCTACACCCAAGAATAACAGAACAAACCACCATGCGCCCAAATGGATGACCACAGGAAGAACATCCTAAGTCCAGAAAGACAAGAGTAAGGGAAACATAGCCAGTAACTACAGACCTATCACCTGCCTACCAATAATGTGGAATTTACTAACAGGTATCATCAGCGAAAGGCTATACAACTACCAACAGGATACAAACACCCTCCCCCACCAACAGAAAGGCTGCAAAAGGAAGTGTAGGGGCACAGAAGACCAGCTCTTGATAGACAAAATGGTAATGAAGAACAGTAAGAGAGGGAAAAACAACCTAAGCATGGCATGGATAGACTATAAGAAAGCCTTCGACATGATACCACACACATGGCTAATAGAATTCCCGAAAACACCATCAGCTTCCTCAAAAATACAATGCGCAATTGGAATACAATACTTACAAGCTCTGGAATATGACTAGCAGAGGTTAATATCAGGAGAAGGATCTTCCAGGGCGACTCACTGTCCCCACTACTCTCCGTAGTAGCCATGATTCCCATGACAAAAGTACTGCAGAAGATGGATGCTGGTTACCAACTCAAGAAAAGAGGCAACAGAATTAACCATCTGATGTTCATGGACGACATCAAACTCTATGGTAAGAGCATCAAGGAAATAAATACCCTAATGCAGACTGTAATGATTGTATCTGGGGACATCAGGAGGGAGTTTGGAATAGAAAAATGTGCCTCAGTCAACATACAAAAGGGCAAAGTAACAAGGACCAAAGAGATAAAGCTACCAGATGGGAGCAACATCAAACACATAGATGAGACAGGATACAAATACCTGGCAATAGTGGAAAGAGGGGATATAAAACACCAAGATATGAAGGTCACGATCAGGAAAGAATATATGCAGAGACTCAAGGCGATACTCAAGTCAAAACTCACGCCAATGCCAATGATAAGATACAGTGCAGAAATAGTGGAATTGACGAAGGCTGAACTCTGCAACATAGACCAGAAAACGAGGAAACATATGACAATACACAAAACACTACACCCTAGAGCAAATATGGACAGACTATACATAACACGAAAGGAAGGAAGGAGAAGACTGCTAAGCATAGAGGACTGCATCAACATCGGGAACAGAGCACTGGGGCAATATATGAAAACCAGTGAAGACGAGTGGCTAAAGAGTGCATGGGAAGAAGGACTGATAAAAGTGGATGAAGACCCAGAAATATACAGAGACAGGAGAATGTCAAACAGAACCGAGGAATGGCACAACAAACCAATGCACGGACAATACATGAGACAGACTAAAGAACTGGCCAGCGAGGACACATGGCAATGGTTACAGAGGGGAGAGCTCAAGAAGGAAACTGAAGGAATGATAACAGCGGCCCAAGATCAGGCCTTAAGAACCAGATATATCCAAAGAATGATAGATCGAAATAACATCTCTCCCATATGTAGGAAGTGCGATACGAAAAATGAGACCAAAAACCACATAGCAAGCGAATGTCCGGCACTTGCACATAACCAGTACAAAAAGAGGTATGATTCAGTGGCAAAAGCCCTCCACTGGAGCCTGTGCAAGAAACACCAGCTACCTTGCAGTAATAAGTGGAGCACCATCTTGAAGGAGTGATAGAAAACGATCAGGCAAAGATCCTCTGGGACTATGGTATCAGAAGAGATAGGATGATACGTGCAAATAGACCAGACGTGACATTGATTGAAAAATCAAGAAGAAAATATCACTCATTTATGTCACAATACCATGGGACACCAGAGTTGAAGAGAAAGAAAGGGAAAAAAATGGATAAGTATCAAGACCTGAAAATAGACTAAGAAGGATATGGGATATGCCAGTGGAAATTGTACCCATAATCATAGGAACACTAGGCACGATCCCGAGATCCCTGAAAATGAATCTGGAAAAACTAGAGGCTGAAGTAGTTTCATGACTCATGCAGAAGAGTGTGATCCTAGAAACGGCGCACATAGTAAGAAAAGTGATGGACTCCTAAGGAGGCAGGATGCAACCAGGAACCCCACACTATAAATACCACCCAGTCGAATTGGAGGACTGTGATAAAAAAAATATATAAATCAAATAATAATAATAATAATAATAAAGTATAATTCGCAATTACGGTGAATTTCGCCATACTACAGGATATTCATATAAACACAGTGTTTTGAAATGTTGCAATAAATGTATTTTAAGAACAACCAGAGATGTACTTCCTCCTACAGCAGTGTTATATTTTCCGAGTTAACTAGTAATCACCGTATCTTAGAACGTATATATATATAATATATATATATATATATATATATATATATATATATATATATATATATATATATATATATATATATATATAAATAAAGCCTGTTCGCCAATGACATGTAATATTCTCTGTTTTGTTGATAGATGAGTCTTTTACTGTGTTTTTAATATATATATATATATATATATATATATATAATATATATATATATATATATATATATATATATATATATATATATATTAAAAAACACAGTAAAAGACTCATCTATCAACAAAACAAGGAATATTACTTCTCATGGCGAACAATTAAGAAAACATCAAATGTAGCTAAAACTGAGCTACTTTATGAAAATCATAAAAAATCCAATGTACAACCATAGTAATTATTAATTAGATTCAAGTCAAGAGTAAAGTACAAACCGATAAACACTTTAGCCACAATACAGATAACCAGGCACTTACATCACAAAAAAATAAAAGATAACATAAACAATAATATGCAAGAATGGCATACATTATAATACAAAATAATCAAGCAGCATAAGTAACATACTCAAGCAGCATTAGTAATATAATACCAAAGCAGTATAACAAATTAAGCAGCGTAAGTAATAATAATTAACACTCCGCATAAAACATAACACACAATTAATACAGGACTGCATGTATATTCCATGTATATGGCCTTGAGCTGAAATAAAGGATATTATTATTATTTTTTTTTTATTTGTCTATCACAGTCATCCAATTCGACTGGGTGGTATTTATAATGTAGGGTTCCGGGTTGCATCCTGCCTCCTTAGGAGTCCATCACTTTTCTAGGATCGCACTCTTCTGCATGAGTCCTGGAGCTACTTCAGCTTCTAGTTTTTCCAGATTCCTTTCAAGAGATCTTGGGATCATGCCTAGTGTTCCTATGATTATGGGTACAATTTCCACTGGCATACCCCATATCTTTCATTATTTCTATTTTCAAGTCTTGATACTTATCCATTTTTTTCCTTTCTTTCTCTTCAACACTGGAGTCCCATGGTATTGTGACATCAATGAGTGATACTTTCTTCTTGATTTTGTCAATCAGCGTCACTTCTGGTCTATTTGCATATATCACCATATCTCTTTTGATACCATAGTCCCAGAGGATCTTTGCCTGATCGTTTTCTATCACTCCTTCAGGATGGTGCTCGTACCACTTATTACTGCAAAGTAGCTGGTGTTTCTTGCACAGGCTCCAGTGGAGAGCTTTTGCTACTAAATCATACCTCTTTTTGTACTAGTTCTATGCATGTGCCGGACATTCGATTGCTATGTGGTTTTTGGTTTCATTTTTCGTATTGCACTTCCTACATATGGGAGAGATGTTATTTCCATCTATCGTTCTTTGAACATATCTGGTTCTTAGGGCCTGATCTTGTGCTGTTGTTATCATTCCTTCAGTTTCCTTCTTGAGCTCTCCCCTCAGTAGCCATTGCCACGTGTCCTTGCTGGATAGTTCTTTAATTTGTCTCATGCAATGTCCGTGCATTGGTTTGTTGTGCCATTCCTCTGTTCTGCTTGTCATTCTCCTGTCTCTGTATATTTCTGGGTCTTCGTCTACTTTTATCAGTCCTTCTTCACATGCACTCTTGAGCCACTTGTCTTCACTGGTTTTCATATATTGCCCCAGTGCTCTGTTCTCGATGTTGATGCAGTCTCTATGCTTTGTAGTCCCCTCCTTCCTTTCTTTCGTGTCATGTATAGTCTGTCCGTATTTGCTCTTGGGTGTAGTGCTTTTTGTATTGTCATATATGTCTTCGTTTTCTGATCTATGCTGCGAAGTTCGGCCTTCGTCCATTCCACTATTACTGCACTGTATCTGATTACTGGCACTGCCCATGTGTTTATGGTTTTTATCATAGTTTTCACTTGAGTATTGCCTTGAGTCTCTGTATATATTCTTTCCTGATCGAGTCCTTCATCTCTTGGTGTTTTATATCACTTCCTTCCATTATTCCCAGGTATTTGTATCCCGCCTCATCTATGTGTTTGATGTTGTTCCCATCTGGTAGCTTTATCCATTCAGTCCTTGTTATTTTGCCCTTTCGTATGTTGACTAAGGCGCATTTTTATATTCCAAACTCCCTCCTGATGTCCCAGATACAATCCTTACAGTCTGGATTAGAGTATATATTTCCTTGATGCTCTTACCATAGAGCTTGATGTCGTCCATGAACATCAGGTGGTTAATTCTGTTGTTTTTTTTCTTAAGTTGGTACCCAGCATACATCTTCTGCAGTAGTTTTGTCATGGGAATCATGGCTACTACGAAGAGTAGTGGGGACAGTGAATCGCCCTGGAAGATACCTTTCCTCATATTAACCTCTGCTAGTCTTATTCCAGAGCTTGTAAGTATTGTATTCCAGTTGTGCATTGTATTTTTGAGGAAGCTGATGGTGTTTTCCTCTGCCCCATATATTCTCAGGCATTCTATTAGCCATGTGTGTGGTATTATGTCGAAGGTTTTCTTATAGTCTATTTCCTTCTGCAGCTTTTCTGTTGATGGGGGATGGTGTTTGTATCCTCTAGGCAGTCGTATAGCCTTTCGCTGATGATACCTGTTGGTAACTTCCACATTATTGGTAGGCAGTTTATAGGCCTGTAGTTACTGGCTATATTTCTCCTACTTTTGTCTTTCTGAACTAAAGATGCTCTTCCTGTGGTCATCCATTTAGGCGCATGGTGATTTCTGACACAATGCTGGAGTTGTTCTACTATTCTTGGGTGTAGGGCCTTGAAGTTTTTGAGCCAGTATCCATGGACATCATCTCTTCAGTTGGTGTCTGACTGTATCTGTCGTGATGTCAGTGAATCTTTGTTTTATTCTCCCTGTTTTTTCTGCCTTGACTTCCTGGAGCCATGTTGCATGTTTGTTGTGTGACACCAGATTGCTCCATATGTTGTCCCAGAGTCTCTTACTTGGTTCAGCTTCAGGAATTTCTTGGTGGTTGTCTTCCCCTCTTAGTTGGCTGTATAGTCTTTTCTGGTTGGTTCCGAATAGTTTGTTCTGTTAGTATCCCTTATTCCTGTTCATGTACCTTGGATCTTATGTGCTTTGGCCTTAAGCCTCTGTTTTATATCTTCTATTGTGTTGTTTAGTTCCCTCTCCTGTGCTTTGTATTTTTCGTTCGGTTCCTCCCTTGTTTTCTTGCTTCTTAGCATTTTTTTGCCATCTCTTCCAGTTTACTCAAGTCAGATCTCATCACCATGATTTGCTTTTCAAGGTGCCTTTTCCAAGGCGGTTGCTGTCTTGGTTTTTGATGGGTTGGTTGTGCTGGTGGTGTTGGTGTTCATATCCCCACCAGTTCTGCTACTAATCTTGCTCCTGCATATGTCAAGTTATTTGTTTCTGTGATATTGGTGGTGTGTATTAGTCTCATTATTTCATTGACCTCACTTGTTTTCTCCCTTAATTTCTTAGTGTTGTAGGCTATCGTGGGGGATCTTTATTCTCTCTGTATCTGGCTTCATCCATTGTCTGATCTTTTCTACCCATTCCGTCTTGTCTGTTACTTCGTTGGTGTTTCTTCGTGTGTTGTTATTTGATACCTCATCCTCCCTGTCGTCTTCTGTGGCATCGTCTCTCAGTTCGTCTTCTTGTAATTCTTTGCCGTGTGTCTTTTCCCTTTCCAGTTCCTCTCTTTCTGTTGGGGAGAGCCAGTTCTTTTTCTTTATGTTTATTACTTGGTGTGCCAGCCTCTGCTCTGTTTGAGGGGTGTTATTCCTCTCATTCCAGATGTTGACCAACCTTCTCCTATATCCTCTCTCCGTCGGGTTGCTTCTGATGTAGAATCTCCATATTTCATTATTTTCTTCTCTTGTCCATTTCTGTAGCTTCTGTAGCTTCAGTCTCTGGTTATTGGTTACTGTCTTTGTGGTGATCAGTTGCTGGATGACGACCTCCAAGTACCTGACCGCCATACCCTTCCATTGGGCTTAATACCTGGCTGCTGGACGAAGCTCCTCTGCTGCATGAGGTTCCATTTACGTCGATGTCGTTTAATCCTTCACTTCTTTCCATCATTGCTGAGTTTTTCTATTTAACCCATAGCTGGAACCTACCCCATCAGGAATAGGTACTCATTTACAGCTGAGCAGACTGAGGAAATTATGGTAAAGATCCTTTCCCAAGGAATCAACGCCGAGGAGAGCGGTCACCCTTCCAATGACTAACAAGCCCCAATGTTGCTTAACCAGTCAATTGACGACCTATCATTATTATTATTTTTTATTTTTTTGTATTTATTTTTTTTTTTTTGTTTTTTTTTTCTCTCTATCACAGTCCTCTAATTCGACTGGGTGGTATTTATAGTGTGGGGTTCCGGGTTGCATCCTGCCTCCTTAGGAGTCCATCACTTTTCTTACTATGTGCACCATTTCTAGGATCACACTCTTCTGCATGAGTCCTGAAGCTACTTCAGCCTCTAGTTTTTCTAGATTCCTTTTCAGGGATCTTTGGATCGTGCCTAGTGCTCCTATGATTATTTCTATTTTCAGATCTTGATCCTTATCCATTTTTTCCCTCTCTTTCTCTTCAACTCTGGTGTCCCATGGTATTGCGACATCAATGAGTGATACTTTCTTCTTGACTTTGTCAATCAACGTCACGCCTGGTCTATTTGCACGTATCATCCTATCTCTTCTGATACCATAGTCCCAGAGGATCTTTGCCTGATCGTTTTCTATCACTCCCTCTGGTTGGTGCTTGTACCACTTATTACTGCAAGGTAGCTGATGTTTCTTGCACAGGCTCCAGTGGAGGGCTTTTGCCACTGAATCATGCCTCTTTTTGTACTGGTTCTGTGTAAGTGCCGGGCATTCGCTTGCTATGTGGTTTATGGTTTCATTTTTCGTATTGCACTTCCTACATATGGAAGAGATGTTATTTCCGTCTATCTTCCTTTGAATATATCTGTCATCGCTGGCTAGTTCTTTAGTTTGTCTCATGCATTGTCCGTGCATTGGTTTGTTGTGCCAGTCCTCTGTTCTGTCTGTCATTCTCCTGTCTCTGTACTTTTATTAGTCCTTCTTCCCATGCACTCTTTAGCCACTCGTCTTCACTGGTTTTCAGATATTGCCCCAGTACTCTGTTTTTGATGTTGACGCAGTTCTCTATACTTAGTAGTCCTCTCCCTCCTTCCTTTCGTGTTATGTATAGTCTCTCCGTATTTGCTCTTGGGTGTAGTGCTTTGTGTATTGTCATATGTTTCCTGGTTTTTCTGATCTATGCTGCGGAGTTGCCTGCTTTGTCCATTCCACTATTCCTGCGCTGTATCTGATTACTGGCACTGCCCATGTGTTTATGGCTTTTATCATATTTCCGGCGTTGTGTTTTGACTTGAGTTTCGCCTTGAGTCTCTGCATATATTCTTTCCTGATCGTGTCCTTCATCTCTTGGTGTTTTATATCCCCTCCTTCCATTATTCCCAGGTATTTGTATCATGTCTCATCTATGTGTTTGATGTTGCTTGCATCTGGTAGCTTTATCCGTTCAGTTCTCGTTACTTTGCCTTTTTGTATGTTGACTAAGGCGCATTTTTCTATTCCAAACTCCATCCTGATGTCCCCAGATACAATCCTTACAGTCTGGATTAGGGTATCTATTTCCTTGATGCTCTTACCATGCAGCTTGATGTCGCCCATGAACATCAGATGGTTGATTCTGTTGCCTCTTTTCTTGAGTTGGTACCCGGCATCCATCTTCTGTAGTTATTATTATTATTATTATTATTATTATTATTATTATTATTATTATTTTTTTTTTTTTTTGCTCTATCACAGTCCTCCAATTCGACTGGGTGGTATTTATATAGTGTGGGGCTCCGGGTTGCATCCTGCCTCCTTAGGGAGTCCCATCACTTTTCTTACTATGTGCGTTTCTAGGATCCACTCTTCCTGCATGATGTCCTGGAGCTACTTCAGCCTCTAGGTTTTCTAGATTCATTTTCAGGGATCTTGGGATCGTGCCTAGTGCTCCTATGATTATGGGTACGATTTCCACTGGCATATCCCATATCCTTCTTATTTCTATTTTCAGATCTTGATACTTATCCATTTTTTCCTCTCTTTCTCTTCAACTCTGGTGTCCCATGGTATTGCGACATCAATGAGTGATACTTTCTTCTTGACTTTATCAATCAACGTCACGTCTGGTCTGTTTGCACGTATAACCCTCTCCGTTCTGATACCATAGTCCATCGGATCTTTGCCTGATCGTTTTCTATCACTCCCTCAGGTTGGTGCTCGTACCACTTATTACTGCAATGTAGCTGATGTTTCTTGCACAGGTTCCAGTGGAGGGCTTTTGCCACTGAATCATGCCTCTTTTTGTACTGGTTCTGTGCAAGTGCCGGGCATTCGCTTGCTATGTGGTTTATGGTTTCAATTTTCGTATTGCACTTCCTACATATGGGAGAGATGTTATTTCCGTCTATCGTTCTTTGAACATATATCTGGTTCTTAGGGCCTGATCTTGTGCCGCTGTTATCATTCCTTCAGTTTCCTTCTTTAGCTCTCCCCTCTGTAGCCATTGCCAATTGTTATCGCTGGCTAGTTCTTTAGTCTGTCTTATGTATTGTCCGTGCATTGGTTTGTTGTGCCAGTCCTCTGTTCTGTGTGTCATTCTCATGTCTCTGTATATTTCTGGGTCTTCGTCTACTTTTATTAGTCCTTCTTCCCATGCACTCTTTAGCCACTCGTCTTCACTGGTTTTCAGATATTGCCCCAGTGCTCTGTTTTCGATGTTTACGCAGTCCTCTATACTTAGTAGTCTCTCCCTCCTTCCTTTCGTGTTATGTATAGTATGTCCGTATTTGCTCTTGGGTGTAGTGCTTTGTGTATTGTCATAGTGTCCTGGTTTTCTGATCTATGCTGTGGAGTTCTGCCTTCGTCCATTCCACTATTCCTGCGCTGTATCTGGTTACTGCACTGCCCAGTGTATGGCTTTTATCATATTTCCGGCGTTGAGTTTTGACTTGAGTATCGCCTTGAGTCTGCATATATTCTTTCCTGATCGTGTCCTTCATCTCTTGGTGTTTTATATCCCCTCCTTCCATTATTCCCAGGTATTTGTATCCTGTCTCATCTATCTGTTTGATGTTGCTCCCCATCTGGTAGCTTTATCCCTTCAGTTGTCGTTACTTTGCCTTTTTGTATGTTGACTAAGGCGCATTTTTCTATTCCAAACTCCATCCTGATGTCCCCAGATACAATCCTTACAGTCTGGATTAGCGTATCTATTTCCTTGATGCTCTTACCATACAGCTTGATGTCGTCCATGAACATCAGATGGTTGATTCTGTTGCCTCTTTTCTTGAGTTGGTACCCCGGCATCCATCTTCTGTAGTACTTTTGTCATGGGAATCATGGCTACTACGAAGAGTAGTGGGGGCAGTGAGTCGCCCTGGAAGATCCCTCTCCTGATATTAACCTCGTGCTAGTCTTATTCCAGAGCTTGTAAGTATTGTATTCCAGTTTTGCATTGTATTTTTGAGGAAGTTGATGGTGTTTTCCCTCTGCCCCATATATTTTCAGGCATTCTATTAGCCATGTGTGTGGTATCATGTCGAAGGCTTCCCTGTAGTAAATCCATGCTATGCTTAGGTTGGTTTTTCCTTCTCCTACTGTTCTTCATTACCATTTTGTCTATCAGGAGCTGGTCTTTCGTGCCCCTACACTTCCTTCTGCAGCCTTTCTGTTGGTGGGGGATGGTGTTTGTCTCCTCTGGTAGTTGTAATAGCCTTTCACTGATGGGATACCTGTTAGTAAATTCCACATTATTGGTAGGCAGGTGATAGGCCTGTAGTTACTGGCTATATTTCCCTTACTCTTGTCTTTTTGTACTAGGGATGTTCTTCCTGTGGTCATCCATTTGGGTGCATGGTGATTTGAGATACAATGCTGGAGTTGTTCTGCTATTCGTGGGTGTAGGGCCTTGAAGTTTTTGAGCCAGTATCCATGGACTTCATCGGGACCTGGGGCTTTCCAGTTTGGCATTTTCTTTAGTTGGTGTCTGACTGTGTCTGTCGTGTGATTTGGTCCTGTGCAATCTTTGTTTTATTCTCCCTGTTTCTTCTTCCTTGACTTCCTGGAGCCATGTTGCATGTTTGTTGTGTGATACCGGATTGCTCCATATGTTTTCCCAGAGTCTCCTACTTGATTCGGCTTCAGGAATTATTATTATTATTATTATTATTATTATTATTATTATTATTATTATTATTATTATTATTTTATTATTATTATTTTTTTTTTTTTTTTTTTTTGCTCTATCACAGTCCTCCAATTCGACTGGGTGGTATTTATAGTGTGGGGTTCCGGGTTGCATCCTGCCTCCTTAGGAGTCCATCACTTTTCTTACTATGTGTGCCGTTTCTAGGATCACACTCTTCTGCATGAGTCCTGGAGCTACTTCAGCCTCTAGTTTTTCTAGATTCCTTTTCAGGGATCTTGGGATCGTGCCTAGTGCTCCTATGATTATGGGTCCGATTTCCACTGGCATATCCCATATCCTTCTTATTTCTATTTTCAGATCTTGATACTTATCCATTTTTTCCCTCTCTTTCTCTTCAACTCTGGTGTCCCATGGTATTGCGACATCAATGAGTGATACTTTCTTCTTGACTTTGTCAATCAACGTCACGTCTGGTCTGTTTGCACGTATCACCCTATCCGTTCTGATACCATAGTCCCAGAGGATCTTTGCCTGATCGTTTTTTATCACTCCTTCAGGTTGGTGCTCGTACCACTTATTACTGCAAGGTAGCTGATGTTTCTTGCACAGGCTCCAGTGGAGGGCTTTGCCACTGAATCATGCCTCTTTTTGTACTGGTTCTGTGCAAGTGCCGGGCATTCACTTGCTATGTGGTTTATGGTTTCATTTTTCGTATTGCACTTCCTACATATGGGAGAGATGTTATTTCTGTCTATCGTACTTTGAACATATCTGGTTCTTAGGGCCTGATCTTGTGCCGCTGTCATCATTCCTTCAGTTTCCTTCTTTAGCTCTCCCCTCTGTAGCCATTGCCAATTGTCATCGCTGGCTAGTTCTTTAGTCTGTCTCATGTATTGTCCGTGCATTGGTTTGTTGTGCCAGTCCTCTGTTCTTTCTGTCTTTCTCCTGTCTCTGTATATTTCTGGGTCTTCGTCTACTTTTATTAGTCCTTCTTCCCATGCACTCTTTAGCCACTCGTCTTCACTGGTTTTCAGATATTGCCCCAGTGCTCTGTTTTCGATGTTGACGCAGTCCTCTATACTTAGTAGTCCTCTCCCCTCCTTCCTTTCGTGTTATGTATAGTCTGTCCGTATTTGCTCTTGGGTGTAGTGCTTTGTGTATTGTCATTTGTTTCCTGGTTTTCTGATCTATGCTGCGGAGTTCTGCCTTCGTCCAATCCACTATTCCTTGCTCTGTATCTGATTACTGGCACTGCCCATGGGTGTTTTATTGCTTTTATCATATTTTCCGGCGTTGAGTTTTGACTTGAGTATCGCCTTGAGTCTCTGCATATATTCTTCCTGATCGTGTCCTTCATCTCTTGGTGTTTTATATCTCCTCCTTCCATTATTCCCAGGTATTTATATCCTGTCTCATCTATGTGTTTGATGTTGCTCCCATCTGGTAGCTTTATCCCTTCAGTTCTCGTTACTTTGCCTTTTGTATGTTGACTAAGGCGTTTGTTTTTCTATTCCAAACTCCATCCTGAATGTCCCCATATACAATCCTCACAGTCTAGATTAGGGTATCTATTTCCTTGATGCTCTTACCATACAGCTTGATGTCGTCCATGAACATCAGATGGTTGATTTTGTTGCCTCTTTTCTTGAGTTGGTACCCGGCATCCATCTTCTGTAGTACTTTTGTCATGGGAATCATTGCTACTACGAAGAGTAGTGGGGACAGTGAGTCGCCCTGGAAGATCCCTCTCCTGATATTAACCCTCTGCTAGTCTTATTCCAGAGCTTGTAAGTATTGTATTCCAGTGCGCATTGTATTTTTGAGGAAGCTGATGGTATTTTTCCTCTGCCCCATATATTTTCAGGCATTCTATTAGCCATGTGTGTGGTATCAGGTCGAAGGCTTTCTTATAGTCTATCCATGCCATGCTTATTATTATTATTATTATTATTATTATTATTATTATTATTATTTTATTATTATTATTATTATTATTATTATTATAAAACCAGAAAGATGGGCCTGGGTTACAGTTTATTAATCTTGGCTGCATGTTGTTCAAGTAAAAGAGATAAGGAAAGAGGATCAAGGTATAATCTTGGGTGAAGATTTAAGTTCATTGTTGACGTCCCTTCGACAAAGATGGATTCCAGTAGATTCCTTATTTGGTGATGTTTGACCCTGCAGATTATCGAGAAATTATCCCAGTTAATAGCAAGACGTTATATATATCATCCATGGTTGTATGTAGCATGTTATCTCGTGGGAAAACCAGGATTCATAACGTAAACAATAGTAACAGAAATTAATCAGATATACAAAGATGATCTCAGTAACCCTATATTGCTATGTACTAGTCGTCATGTCAAGTTAGAATCATTGATATTAACTGTTATCAGTAAAGGTATTACTATTACCACTTTATAAATGTCGATAAACAAGCCCTGTCAAGCCTTACATTAAGGCCACCCAATGTCACCTGTCCCTGTCACCTTTAACCCCCACCTCCTCATGTTCAGGGTTTCAAGGTCTTACAGTTATTATGAGATCGTTCTGGTGGATGTTTTTTAAAATGTAAAATAATACTCAGATGAGAGTATTTAATACGCCATTATATTTTCCAAATAGTTTATAATTATTTCATTACCAGAAATAAAAACATAGACATGCAAAAGATGGAATGAACAGGAGATATCGAAATTAATGGGCTTCTTGAAATGCTTGGAGGGGGAACAACGACAAGGTGTGTTGGACATTAGCCGCTGCAGCGCTGAAGCAACAAATGGAGGGAAGAAAGTGAGCAAGCATGAGCCGGGGGTTTGGGGGGGCGGGTTGTTTTTAGCCAAGACGTACCGATCTGGTCAGGTCTAAAGACTATCACCCAATAATTTGAGACACTAAATAAACCTTTAGTATACAGTTTTGCAACATCTACATCGTTTGAAACATGTTTACACCTACACACTTTTTTAATACAGGCAGTTACAGCATGGATCTGCAATAAGATGCCTGAAAACACGCCAAAAGCTAAGGACGGCATTGGCGTATGCCGTGGTCCGCCAAAGTCGTACGTAGCTGCCAGGTTTTTAAACTTTTCAAAATCTTGTGCGGCGTCTGGCGGCCTGATGAAGTCGCACGAAACTGTAAGCAGTGTGGCACAGTGCCACAACAAAAAAGGTAAGAACCCATACATGCCGCGCCACACTGCACCACACTGCACCACACGTGGCCAGGTGCGGGTTCTTACCTCCTGTGCAGGAGTGTTACGGCGTGGTGTTACTGCTGCGTGCGGCGCCCTTATTAATCATACATGATTAATACGTGCCGCGCACATGTTGCAGGGCGTGCAGCGTGTTACGGCGCCTCCCTAGGTAGATTGTAGGGAAGGTTGCTGCGGGCAGCCTGGGGAGGCTAAAAGAGGCTGGACAGAACACGGGGCATCATTCGCACTCTGACAGCCTGTCAACACGCAAACCCAGCCACCTCTCTCGGGCCACTTGACACGAAGACGCCTCTTTGGAAGACCACCCCTATGCCTACCCAGGAGTCCCAGGACACCCAGGAACCCCAGGACATCCAGCCTGCACAACCGGAGGAGATGTCTGAAGACCATGATGAATAGCTGCCCATAGAGCCCACCCTATCCTCACTTGTTGAAACCCAGGACACCGGAGGCCCAAGTGGTATCGCAGTGCAGCCGAAGAAACGATACCGCCCCAGCAATAAGGACATACAAGACTACCCGTTCACGCCTGAGGACAAGGAGATGATTGTCTAATTCTTCAAGTCACACCCTACCTTATACGACTAGGAGGACAGACAATGGTCCAATCCGAAGTGGAAGGAGGAACTCTGGTGTGAACAGGCAGCAAATTTTACAAATTGCACCTTCCAGCAAGTTCGGAAGTACTTCGAGGCCCGCCATACCAACATCGAGAAGAGGGAGCACAAGAGTGGGTCGTCTGTTCAGTACAGGACAGTATAGGAATAGGAGGAGGATGTTATGACTACGTGGGCATTCCTGGGAGGTCACATTGCTCTCGAACCCACAATAACAAGCAATTGATTCTCACCTGTATCCTCCCACAGAACCGATGCAGACGATTCCTCCAGTGGTGACATGTTGGGCCTGTCAGCAACCTCAATCCAGCAGAGGAGGCGGCTGAAGAAGAATAGACCTGGCACATTGACAGAGGAGCGACGGCCATCCGCCTACACACCTGAATCGACTGAAGCACTGCAGACTCAACTGACACAAATTATGACCAGCATCAACACACTCATGCCACAAGCCCAGGACAATACTCATTGTGACATCACCATATTCGTCCAGTACTTTTCTCAACGTTTGGAGTACGTGCCTCGATGATACCAGAAGCCCTTCTTTGAGCAAGTCATCAAGCTTTGCCACAGTTTGGAGGGACCCGAAGAAGAGGACGCCATGACGATAGAGGCCATGTTGAGAAAGGAATGCAGACGAAACCAGGAAATACCACCGTTTCAGCACTCCAACTGATTCCGGGATCATCACACCAAAGGCTCACATCTCAACCCCAATCTGTCTACTTCCAATATGATCCCCTCCCTCAACAGCAGCCGCAGCAGCAGCAGTTCTCTCATCAGCAGGTGTACCCGACACACCGTCATTCTTCCCTAGTGGACTGTCGACACCACTGAAATTCTCTCCTAGACCTTCAACTTCTTCTATGTCGCCGCTAATCAACAGTCTCTTGGCAGACTTGCGGCCCCTTCCCCTGGTGCCAGTCTTGCAACCCCCAAAACTACTGCCGCAGATGACACCCCACCTACGACTTGCCTATCTCCCCATGTGAAAAGGAGGACAATAACCCCGAGACAATGGAGGGATAGAATAACAAACAATTTATAAATAAATAAACAATTTTTTCCTAATATTAAATATTTTTTGTATATTTTATAGCATTCATAATGTTTCCTTTCGTAATAAATGTGTTGCAATATTGACTTGCATTTACATTTTCCTTATTGATGCTAAATTTATGTCATGACAATATATATGATGATATGATTGGGTGAAATGAAATTGAATAATGAAAGAGCATGGCCATAAAGAATAATGACATGAAGAAATTTAACGGGAAATATAACATGAAATATGATATGTGAAATATGAAATATGAAATAAATAGAACTCGGAAAATAATGTGAACTATAAAATGAAATTGAATAATGAAAGAGCATGGCCATAAAGAATAATAACATGAAGAAATATAACAGGAAGTATAACATGAAATATGATATGTGAAATATGAAATATGAAATAAATAGAACTCGGAAAATAACGAACTATAAAATGATATTGAATAATGAAAGAGCATGGCCATAAAGAATAATAACATGAAGAAATATAACAGGAAATATAACATGAAATATGATATCTGAAATATGAAATATGATATAAATAGAACTCTGAAAATAACCTGAACTATAAAATGAAATGTAGCATGAAGTAAATAGGGTCATCAAATGATATAATAACATACAAGGTAAAGAACAATAATATAATATTGAGAACATGATCAAATGAACATGAACACATACAAATGACAATGAAACAATAATTAACATTGACTGGACATGGTTATTAACAGGGGAACAATAAAGACATATTGAATTCAGTTGATAATATATGACCTGGTACGATGTTATGGTATTGGTCCTCATGGTCGACATCGGTGCTAGCACATGGGTAGCATTGCAGTGCAAGGTTGTGCATGACACATGCGCACAAAGTTACCTTCTTGAAAACCTTTATAGCCTGTTGCATCGTCGTCCCGAAGACTGCAGCAGGCCGAATGTGTTTTCCACCACACAACGGGCCCTAGATAATCTGTAGCTGTATAGTAGTTTGGTGGGATCTTGTGATTGGTGGGAGTAGTTACGGCTTCAACATCCACGACTTGAGAGCGAAGGCATCGTCGGCGACAGTCATGTGGGAGGGGATGGGTTTGTCGTTGTTAGGCAGATTTTTGTCTTGAGGGAGTCCTGCTCAATTATTTGTTATGGTCCTGGCCAGGTTGCACTTCTGCCAAGGTTCCTCCATCCCCAGTACCTCCTTCTGCACCAACGTAGATGTACAGGAACCTGTATTTTGCATTGGTGAGGGACATGAGGACGATGCTGTGGAACTTCTTGTAATTGAAGTACAGTGATCCTCAATCTTTGTGTTTCTTGATTGCGACATGCTTCCCATCCAAGGATCCCACACAATTGAATTAGTTCCACTTTGAGGTGAATGGTTTTGCTACATCGTTCCGTGCTTCTGCTGTCTTGAGGCACTTCATTTTTTCTGGTTTGTATGTGTCGATAATGGCTTGGCAGACTAATGGGATAAACCAGCATATGGAACACTTGGAGACTCTGAAGCTGTATTGGAGACTTGGATAGTCGTTACCACTTGCCAGGAGAGAGTGACCGCCAACTTTAGTCCCACATATTGTGCATTATGCATTTTCGTGTCCTTCTCCAAAATGAGCATCAGCCTTTTTACCATCTCCTCGAACAATTCAGGGTAGATGTGTAGGAAGTTCTTGTGTCCTTTGCGGTCCTCCTTGTTCAGTTCTTGTAGCAGCTGGTCGTAGTCTCCATGCAGTTGTCGCTGTGTCAGCCACTACCAAACCCAAATCCACCCTGCCCTGCTGTCCTTTTATGCATATTTGTCCAGGTGGGTGTAGCACTGTAGTACTTGTTCTCAACCCGTCAATGACCTGGACTGCACAGAGACATAGGACAGCTACCAAAAATCTCTGGATCTCCTGGGATGAGAGGCTGTGAAGGTCCATAATACATGCTGGCTGGGCGTGGGATGAAGGATGTGCTTGGCAGGCTTCTATATATACCCCTGGTTCATATTGAAGACGGTGTGGCACGGTGTATGTGCAACAATCATGCAGCGTTCCACATCGTTTCGTGCATATGTGTGCACACTCCGCAACAACTCTGTAAGCCACCCGCAACACACTGCTACACGGAGTAACAAAGCCGCAAGAGGGTGTGCCATGGCATATGAACCCACACCATAAAACCGCATAACATCGTAACACTGCGCCAGACACCGCAACGTCACTGCAACAACACACCGTAACATGCCCATAACACACCACACTGGTCCGCGGAATGCCACCCAATGGCAGCCATTTCGACTCACACTACGTCAATTTTCTGCCCGTAACACAAAGGTGAATAGGTTTAAACCTACCTTTATACCCCACTAATATATATTATTGCACCGATGCACACATTCACTGTATTTCATTTCACATAATCTATTTTCACCAAGAGTTTCGGAAACAATATAATAGATATAATATAAGAAATATAGCAAATTAAAATACTTATATAAGTAGCCTAGATGGTTGCAAGGAGCAGATCCAAGTGGCCCATCACACTCAAATACTGGTAATTCAACTAAGTTATGTCATAAATACAAATCCTGTAGTACTAGATTAATTAACATATCCATTAATGTGTTCTTAGCATAGATTAATTAATAAAACAATACTCTTGCAAAATTGATGCTTTGCTGACTCATGCTACCCATTGCCACAAACCCTGGTGTGTAATATCTTTGTGACTAGATTCGTATATTATTTGTAATAGAGGTAACTATAATCCAGTCAATCTAGATTAAAAGTAGATGCAGCCAAGCACAAATTGATAGAGTAGCCATGTACGGTCTTGTGATCCTTAGCCACATCCAAATAATATATCAAACGTTTACCATTATTCAAATAGTGGATCCAGGTGATATAAGGCGGAGTACAGAATGACATGAAGAGAGAGAGAGAGAGAGAGAGAGAGAGAGAGAGAGAGAGAGAGAAAGAGAGATATTTCTGTCTGAATAATATGAATATGAACAGTCAGTTTCGACAATATTTAAGGCTTTTTAATATATAAAATATAATAACGATTTAATTAAATAAGTTATGATAAGATATCATAATAATCATTCTCTAAAACACATATGATAACATATTTCTTAAAGCAGAAGGTCTCATATATATTCATTAGATTAATAACTAAACAGGAATAAAAGCTCTCTGTCTGTCTCTCTCTCTGTCTCTCTCTCTGTCTCTCTCCTTTTGTCCGTATAAATTTCATTCATTATTGCATTTATTTGCCAGATTGCTGTAATTTCCCTCCTCCTCCCATTTGAACAATTCTAACTATGTGTATATATATATATATAATATATATATATATATATATATATATATATATATATATATATATATATATATATATATATATATATATTAATATCTGCCTTTCATAATATCCATCCTAATAGATATCTTGGGGTGAAAAAAAAGGAAGATACATATCTAACACATAATTTTTTTCCTTTATCCCGAAACTACCAATAAATGTCTTTCGGTGAGAAATATTTACCATTTATTTTTTTTAGTAACACCTCTGAAATTGCAAAGGAACCTTTATATAATGTTAATATTCGCTTGTGCGCTTTGGGGAAATATTAATTCCTGTCAATTTATAAGACACTCCTTTAAAAGCAAAATGTAAGGTCAGAGAGAGAGAGAGAATATGAAAATTAAATCGTAAGAAATAATCTTACTTGATTAGTTGCATTGCTACGATACTAATAAAGGGGGCGCTGGGATAACGCTTAGGCCATAATATAGAAATATGAATATCGCATTCATTCTAGAAAGCATAATTGTTTTATTGGAACTAGTAACCAGCAACACAAGCTAATATTGAAGATAATTACATTGGTAGTAAGTGCAGTGAGAAATTGCAAACCTCTGGGAATTCAATTAATATATTTACAAAATATTATGAACCAGTAATTTCTTTTATTGATACAAGATCAAAGTTAAAAAAGTTACAAATATATAATTAGCCAGTCTTTTACTTCGAAAACAGCAAGAAGCATGGGTAATTAAAAAAATTAAAAAAAGTTGGTTAAAAAAACAAAGAATATATAAATATATATATATATATCTATTATATATTATATATATAATATATATATATATATATATATATAATATATATATATATATATATATATAAATGGGATATGGGAAGCGTTGCTATCAACCAACATACAACAAGGAGCTGAAGGAGACGTCATGTACTAGTAATTGTCCATTTATTAATCATGCTGACGTTACGAGGACACAGCCTCATTTTCAAAGCTGAAAAACGTAATTATAATATATAAAAAAATTACAAAGACTTAGGAATTAAGAAATTTACAATTTAAAAAATATTTACACTTTAAACAAAAATAAAAAAAATAAGAAAACTAATATGCAACAGACAGAATGAAACAGACCGCTACCTTTTAGGACGGGAACCAAGGACCTAATCACAAAAAAGCAGAGACAGGGCCCGGGGCATACTCAAGACAGGTATAGTCTTGTGGAGGTAGTTTGAATGTTTATATAAAATTCAGGATTAGTTAATTTATTGCCTGTTCTGTAACTAACTCCCCGATGACAATCAATTCTGACTTTTAGTAGGCGACGAGAAGCCCCCACATATTTCCCCACCTTACATTTAGGGCAAGTATATAAATAAACGACATTGAAAGTCATCAAGGAGCTTAGTTTGTCTTATGTTTAAAAAGAGAAGCAATGGTTAACGGGTTCTTGGGTATAACTCTACTGTTAACTGCCAGAAGGTGTCGGTGAATAAGGTCATTTAACTGAACATAAAAGGGCTTATCATGAATAAAAGGAATACTGAAGTAAAATGCTATCTTGGGTACAGTAGGAATATTAAAAACAAGAACAAACTTACCATTAAGAAAATTATACAATTGTTTAAAAAAAAAGCTTGGATGGGTAGCAATTTTCTAAAAAATACTTCTGGAGAAATGAGATTTTTTTTAAACAATTGTATAATTTTCTTAATGGTAAGTTTGTTCCTGTTTTTAATGTTCCTACTGTACATAAGTTGGCATTTTACTTCAGTATTCCTTTAAGTCATGATAAGCCCTTTTATGTTCAGTTAAATGACCTTATTCACCGACACCTTTCGGCAGTTAACAGTAGAGCTATACCCAAGAACCCGTTAACCATTGCTTCTCTTTTTAAACATAAAGACAAACTAAGCTCCTTGATGACTTCTAATGTCGTTTATTTATATACTTGCTAAAAATGTAAGGTGGGGAAATATGTGGGCGCTTCTCGTCGCTTACTAAAAGTGAGAATTATGCACTGCGTTCCTCTCGACATGACGGCGCTTGTTGAGTTCAGTATCACCATACCTGACGATTTTAAAACAATCATGAGAACAGGCACCTCCTACACGTGCGCGAATGCCTCCTTGCTTCAGAACTTCTCGAAGGAGATGCGTTTTCCTTTCCTTTAACTTTGCAATAATGCGATTACCATGACAGCCACCTTTCAGGGCAAGAAGGGAATGATCTCTCCGAGCCAGGCTCGGCGGTGCGACGCCGGTCTTGTTGCTGGCTATGCAGTTCCCTCAAGGAATTTTGATACACAACGTAAGGTCATTGAATAATCCATATATATATATATATATATATATATATATATATATATATATATATATATATATATATATATATATATATATATATGGATTGTTCAATAACCATACGTTGTGTATCAAAATTCCTGGAGAGAACTGCATAGCCAGCAGCAAGACCGACGTCGACCGCCAAGCCTGGCTAGGAGAGATCATTCCCTTCTTGCCCTGAAAGGTGGCTGTCAAAGTAATCGCATTATACCACGAGTTTATGGAAATATTTCGAGAGATGAAAGAAAAGGCCATTCTAAGCAGAAAATGTTCTATAGACATATGCATTTTAAGGCTACGTTTATTGGTGAGGTAAATTTAAAAGATAACTGTTATCATTAAAGGGCCAAGTAAAACGGCGCACACGTGATGTCAGAGTATGCACGGCTATGGGGTGGGGAGAGGAATGGTCACTTCACTTGCTACTCTTTCATTGCTTTTCCGCCAAAAGCGTGGTGGGGTTACAGGTTATGGATTTCTTATTCACTTTGTGAGCAAATAACTGGATATAATGCCTAACCATTCCAGTAATGTGGAATATGCAGATATGATGTTCATTTATTGGTTTTGCAACAATGGATTCCACTGTCATTAATAAAGGCAATCAGCGATTAGGCCGATGTGATGTGAATGAAATACTTCCATATCAAATGTATTCTGCAGATACTGAACAATGCAAGTATCATTGAAACCTCCTCCCTCTCCATCAATGGTGTCCACTGGAATCCGATAAAGGAAAGAAAAGGAAGCCGAATGGAATCTCTTCTCCATCAAAGATAGGTCTATTTATTAAACACCTAATAAAGATTTAAAAAGCATTTTCAAAAATCTCTCGTTCTCCATCAAAAGTATTCATCGTACAACAGTCAAAGGGAAAAACTCACTTAAGAAAATGCTTTCGTCTGTGTCAGATGAAAAAGAATGAGAACGTTATGGAAAATTCAATTACTTCAGTGTTTCCTAGAAAAGGTACTACACATTATATTGATGCTCAATAACCTCCCTACCTGCATTCCCTTTCATTATCACTCATTTAACAAAGGCCTAGTCCTGACTCCTGTTTCAACAATTCCGTGATATTTACACTATTTTCTTCACAATTAAAGCTAATGATTAAAATTAGTTTACAACGAAGTCTGTTCACAGGTGATTTACTAATTGAAGGGACTATAATGTTACATTTTTCAAAAAATATGTGAGTAAAACTGATAATTAAAAGACTTGCAATCCAGTTCTCCTTGACTCCTCAGATATCGCATACGCCATGTTGGCCTAGGGCAACGTTATAGAAATCTTATTAGTTTTAAAATTTGCCCACAGATGAACGAAGCCTTAAAATACATATGTCAATAAAACATTTTCTGCTCAGAATTACCTTTTCTTTCATTTCTCGAAATATTTTCATAAACTCTTGTTACACACTGTTATATATATATATATATATATATATATATATATATATATATATATATATATATATATATATATATATATATGAATTTTTATCACATCACCGTGATTCATATAAATCATTCGAACTACAAATGTCCTTTAATACCTAATTCGCTCTACCTCGGAATTGATATATTTCCATATGTGTACCAAGGGGGAATTTTTTAGTTGATAATAATTTCGTACCCCCATGGGATCGAACCACCGTCCAGTTGGACGGGAACGAAATCAGGATCGGACAGTGACGCTACCGAAACGGCTATCAGAGAGCCGTTTCGGTAGCGTCACTGTCCGATCCTGATTTCGAAATTATTATCAACTAAAAATTCCCCCTTGGTACATATATGAAAATATGTCACTTCCGAGGTAGAGCGAATTAGATATTAAAGGACATTTGTAGCTCGAATGATATATATATATATATATATATATATATATATATATATATATATATATATATATATATATATATATAGTATATGTATATGTATGTATGTACGTATGTATGTATGTGTGCGTGTGTATGTACATGAATAAACAAATTAAATATTAATACCCAAAATCACATATATATTGAAATAGGGCATTAATAAGCATAATGGATATGATGAGGATAGCTACCACGAAGTAAAAAGACGAACTAGCTGTTCGATTATTGCGCTTTTATATATCAATTATTGAAACAAAATTATTACCTAAACCCTTTGTAGGGAAGAGACATAAAGTTAGGGCTCGCAATGATCCTAAAATATGTATATTTGCTATAATACCACTTTCTTTATAACTTTAATAATAAATGGTTAGCCTTTGCTATCTGTTTCTGTTCTATAAAGTTAATTAGTCACTAATTTTGTTTGAATAGACATTATATAAACGTTCAGTGTATGGAACAGTTGGTACAGTCAATTGGCATTATATATATATATATATATATATATATATATATATATATATATATATATATATATATATATATATATATATATTATATATATGGGGATACAATCCACAATGAAGTAAATTCCTCTTGTAGTTTAAAATATATAGTACTTGTATAGGATTAGAGCTATTCGACCATCAACTGTGGTCTTGTTCACTAAAGTGTGATATGTCACCTCAAGGAACTAACAAGTAAGAGCACAAACATTTGAAAAAACAACGGTTAGGTAACAGCTAGTTCATATTATGAATGATCAGGCGGTTGAGCCCTCGTTCTTTCCAGAATTCGTCTTGATCTTCGTGGGGGAATGTTTCTATTGTCAACTGCTAGTTCTATGGTGGTTGGGTGGTTTGTTGGAGAAATGACCTGAGTGGAGTAAACAGGAGAGGAAGCAGCATCGTTATTGGCACATATATTTCTAAAGTTTGAAATTTTCCCTTTCCTACATATCTCTTCACAAATAGCTGTATTTTCTGTAATGCCAGTATTTCCTGCAAAGGTCTCGTTTAAACGAGACCTTTGCAGGAAATACTGGCATTACAGAAAATACAGCTATTTGTGAAGAGATATGTAGGAAAGGGAAAATTTCAAACCTTAGAAATATATGTGCCAATAACGATGCTGCTTCCTCTCCTGTTTACTCCACTCAGGTCATTTCTCCAACAAACCACCCAACCACCATAGAACAAGCAGTTGACAATAGAAACATTCCCCCACGAAGATCAAGACGAATTCTAGAAAGAACGAGGGCTCAACCGCCTGATCATTCATAATATGAACTAGCTGTTACCTAACCGTTGTTTTTTCAAATGTTTGTGCTCTTACTTGTTAGTTCCTTGAGGTGACATATCACACTTTAGTGAACAAGACCACAGTTGATGGTCGAAAGCTCTAATCCTATACAAGTATTATATATTTTAAACTACAAGAGGAATTTACTTCATTGTGGATTGTATCCCCATTTACTTAGGGGTACGACATAGTACCTGGCTTCTGCATATATATATATATATATATATATATATATATATATATATATATATATATATATATATATTAATATCTGCCTTTCATAGTATCCACCCTAATAGATATCTTGACTACTGATAGCTGGGGTGAAAAAGGAAGATACATATCTAATACGTAATCTTTTTTTCTTTATCCCGAAACTACCAATAACTGTCTTTCGGTGAGAAATATTTACCATTTATTTTATTTAGTAGTACCTCTGAAATTGCAAGTGAACCTTTATGTAATGTTAATATTCGCTTGTGCGCTTTGGGGAAATATTAGTTCCTGCCACTGTGGTAGGCACAGCTGCAGTATATTTATAAGACACTCTTTGAAATGTAAAACGTAAGGTCACAGAGAGAGAGAGAGAGAGAGAGAGAGAGAGAGAGAGAGAGAGAGAGAGAGAGAGAGAGAGATATGAAAATTAAATCGTAGGAGATAATCTTACTTGATTAGTTGCATTGCAACGATACTAATAAAGGGGGCGCTGGGATAACGCTTAGGCCATAATATAGAAATATGAATACCACATTCATTCTAGAAATAAGCATAATTGTATTATTGGAACTAGTAATTGAAACAATTGTAATGCTGAAGCTGAAACCAGCAACACAAACTCATATTGAAGATAATTACATTGCTAGTAAGTGCAGTGATAAATTGCAAACCTCTGGGAATTCAATTAATGTATTTACAAAATATTATGAACCAGTAATATTTTTTATTGATGCAAGATCAGAGTAAAAAAAAAAAGTTACAAATAAATAATTAGCCAGTTTTTTTGCTTCGAAAACAGCAAGAAGCATTAACCGAAAAAAGTATATGGGTAATTATAAAAAAAGTTGGTTAAAAAAAAAAACAATATATATATATATATATATATATATATATATATAGTTTTTTTTTACCAACTTTTTTATAATTACCCATCTATTTTTTTCGGTTAATGCTTCTTCCTGTTTTCGAAGCAAAAAAACTGGCTAATTATATATTTGTAACTTTTTTAACTAAAGGATTTGTATATAAAATTTCATGTAAGTCTTGTGACAACTTTTACATTGACTAAACGGGTAAAGCACTGGAAAATGGAATAGAACAATATAAACAAAAATGTGTTAGATATGCACAGGGAAACAGTCTGGATTTTTACATGTTAGTGAGAACAATCATGCTATTAACTGGGAAGTGGCAGAAAGGAATGTGTACTCTAATAACACACTGGAAAGGAATATCATCGAATCTAGCTTTATAGAAGAAAGTTATAACCATAATATGAACTACAGTCAAGGGATGTACAAACTTGACTCTTTAATATGAAAAGACAGGTGTAAATTGTTTAAATTTTAAGGTAGGCAGTAGAGATGCATGGAAATAGGATTATCATATTTGTAAACAAGGTAAGGGGCAGCAATGCTAATGAGATTTCCAACCCCGCCTACCTGACACCTGTCAGGAGGAGGTTTGTAGTCTCCAACGGTAGGTACGTTTATTGGTTGTGACTCTTGAGAGCATATTGTAGATTTTACCCAGAGATGAGTTTTGAAGGCCACTCATACCTTGACACCAGCATGTTGGTGGATCTGTAGTCTCAAACGGTTGTGTGCATGTTCGTAAGTGCTGTCTCTGTAGTATATATATTTTTGGCTTCTATTACAATGTATCAATCCCTCATCAATGGCTTGGAAATAAAGTCGAAACCTGTCAGGACCTACACCCCGTCTCTTATTTTTCACCTTTGGATATGTGTAATAAATGAATAACGTGCTGAAGTTATTATAATTATATAATGATATAATATATATATATATATATATATATGATATATTTATATATATAATATAGTAATATTATTATATAATATATATTATTATATATATATATGATATATATAGATTATAATATATATTATATATATATAATATATATATATAATATACGTATATATATATATATATATATATATGTATATTATATATTTATATATATTTCTATATATATGGATATATATATATATATATATATATATATATACATATACACACACACATATATATATATATATATAATATATATATATATATATATATATATATATATATATATATATATATATATATATATATACACATATATATATATATATATATATATATATATATATATATATATATATATATATATATATATATATATATATATATACATATATATATATATATATATATATATATATATATATATATATATATATATATATATATATATATATATATATACATATATATATATATATATATATATATATATATATATATATATATATATATATATATATATATATATATACATATACATATACATATATATATATATATATATATATATATATATATATATATATATATATATATATATATATATATATATACATATATATATATATACATATATATATCATATATATATATATATATATATATATATATATATATATACATATATATATATATATATATATATATATATATATATATAATATATATATATATATATATATATATATATATATATATATATATATATATATATATATATATATATATATATATATATATAGCTGAGTTCTTTTTGTCCATACCTAACTGACCGTTTGTGTTGTATTAATCTCTGGGGAAGTGGTTATCCTGTAAATCCGATGTAAGATTGGTCACAGTCTTGGCATGGGATTTCGTAAACCCGGGTGTCCTTGGGGGATGTCTTTTGTTGGATGTTAATCAGGGATTTGGCTAAGGTGTTTGGGTTAGTAAATGCAAAAGGGTTAGATTTTCCGAGGGTCTGAGTCACTGTCTTAATTCTGTCCAGGTGAGGAATTTTTATTTTATTGTTGGGGTTATCTCTGTTCTTATCTCGAGGGGTTTGGTAGAAAATTGCATTTGCTCTTTGAATTCCTTTCTCAGTTATATGGTCAGGATACTTCAAGGACGAAAGTTGCTTACGAATTAGTTCAAATTCTTTTTTCAGGAAATCTGGGGAACAATTTCGTAAGGCTCTTAAGAACAGGTTGCTTTCTAAACCTATCTTGGTAGCAATGTCGTGATAGCTAAAGTAGTGAATGTATGAAAGTGAGAACATTGTTTTTTTGAATATGGTAAATTTGTATTCTGTCGTGTCTCCGATTATTAAAACATCAAGAAAAGGAATTTTGTTGTCTGTTTCCCATTCAACTTTAAATTTGATGCTGGGTACTAATGTGTTTCAATTTGAAAGGAATTCTTTAAAATTTACCCACCTATTATCCCAATATATTAGAATATCATCTACATATCTCATCCACAGCATGTTTTTGGGTTTTATTGCCTCTATTACTGTAGTTTCAAAGTATTCCATGTACAGATTGGCTAAAACAGGACTTAAAGGATTACCCATACTACACCCAAAATTTTGCTTAAAGAATGATTCCCCGAAAGAATATACATTATTAGATGCACATAATTCAACTAACATTATTATTTTGTCAAGTGCCAATGGGAAATGATCTGAATAGGGGGATAATTTTTCCCTCAAAAACTGAAGAACGTCCTATACTGGTACTTTTGTAAATAGGGAATCTATGTCAAGGCTTAAAAGTTTGATGTTGTGGAGTGGTACATGTGCTTCTCTGAATTTGTGACAAAAAACTTCTGAATGTTTAATGTGACTGGGAGAAAAAGTGCCTAAAAAAGGGGAAAGGAGGCCAGCTAACCATTTAGAAATTTTGTAATTGAAAGCTCTGGCACATGGAACGATGGGTCTGAATGGAAGATTGTCTTTGTGTGTTTTGGGAAGGCCATAAATGTAGGGGAGTTGAGGATTAAGTACTTTAAATTTCTCTAATAGTTCAATACTCTTCTTGTCTTGGCCAATTAATCTTACTTTCCAAAAAAAATTCTTTGGGGATGTTTTGGAGGGGATTTTTCGTCCCGACGTAAAATAATATTACTCCCTATTTGAAATAAAACAGTCCCCTCTTAACAATAGCTTCCACAATGATTCTGAGAGATTCGACTCATCACTTTTCCTTCCTAAGTACTGCTGTGGGCCGTTACTCTCCACAGGTATGACTACACCTGATTGCAGCCACATTAAACCGTATAAAATCTTTTTTCAGTTTTCCTCTGAAAATGGGAAAAGAAACTCACAAGACTGCTGAGCATAACTTATTATCATGTAAGTATTTAAATAGCAATTTACTTAAAACTCGAGAACTTTCAGGACCTATCTGTGGACCTTTCTTAAGAGATATGTAAGTGGTCAACTGGGTTAAGGTCCAGTCTTCTGGAACTTCTTGTGGAACTGTCATATATGTGATGGCTGTCCTGGTTTCCATTTTCTTGAGAGTAGTTAATCCTCTCTTGTCATTCTGATGTCCTAGGCTGATGGTCAACCTGATTAACCCTTGTGATAAATGAGTGGTCACTGTTAGAACTTTTACTCTTTTCTTTTTGTTTTGGTTTAGATTCATTGCCTTTAGCTTACCCTAATTTGCCATTTACTATAGTATCGTTTTCATTCCTGTTTTTGATCCTTGACCTGTTTATTCCCAGAGTCCAGTTTTCGGTGACTTTGGAAGTCCCTATGCCCAGGTATGGAAGTCTGATTCTGGCCTTCATGTTTATACAACATCTCTGGGACTACTGCAAGTTAACACCGTATTTCTGGAAGAATTTTTCCTGTTTTGAGCTGGAATTATCCACAACACTACTTCTTCTCTACTTGCTGTACCCTTGGGCCGGTATTTGCCTGGGGGACCTTGCCGAGTGCAGGTATAAGTCGTTACAATTTTATTAATGCTGAGGGACTTGAGTCCGTCGTGTTGTAGTCAGGGCTGATTGCTGACCCTGAGGTCCTGTGGGACATGCTATTCCTGCCTTATAGCCTTTGTCTGTGGACCCTGAAGTCTTGTGGACAAGCTATCCCTGCCTTATTTGTCCGTTGCTGTTGCACCCAATGGTCCAGCAGTGTCTCCTTACTCCATGAGGATCCCCATGGAGGTTTAGACTTTTGGTGGCCACTGTGTTTAATAAAGGGAATTTTCATTAGTATTGTAAATTTTTAGGCTTCTATCTGGCCTACATTTCCTTTCCCTTTCAGAACCCCCTCTTTATTCGATATGTATCTTTTATTTATTCTATCATTAACAGTGTAGGTGATTTGCTTGAATTTTGTTTTCATTATGTGATTGGCATTCCTTTTTTATTGCATTTTCAGATGCTCTGTTAATCATTTATTTTTTTAAATCTCTTTAATAAACTTTAGTATTTCATCTCTGGTATTTGTTATCCCTCACTGTTAATATTGGCACACTGACTGTTATTTCACACTTTGTGACTTTAACTTTAGTGAACACCTGTTAGAAAGAAAGTGTTTATTTTTGTTTTCTGGTTTGATGTTAGCCCTTGAGAGGGGTCATAACAGTTACCAGGGTCTGTTGGGCAGAAAACCTAATCTCCAGGTAAGGGTTAAACTTAACTTCTTTTAATATTAAAGCTGGGCTTATGGGATCTTCTGAGGTGAAACCTTTGTTTCTTTCTATCCCTTTTATCTCCTTGATGAGTGCTCCTTCCACTACCCCCATATGATTGATGTTATTCCTTTTGTATATAAGCCTACCATTTTTAAAATCCATCCTATGGTCTTTTTCCTAACAATGCCTAGCTATAACACCCCTGAGAGTTAGCTGTACTGCCCTCCTGTGTTCTTGGATTCTAGTCCTCATCCCATCCCTGTTTCCCCCCATATATTGTCTCCACAATTGCTGCAATAATTATTAATTATGTATAACACCCCGTTACGTCATATATATTACTGTCTTTTTCTTCTAATTTATTTTTACGCACTGTTATTTTTATGGTATTATAAAATGCATAGACAAAATTATATTTATTTTCTTTCATTTTTGAAATAACTTGTTCCATTTTAGGCATAAAAGGGCGGGCAACTATATTTGCTTGTTTTCTTTACTCCATGTACTCTTTGCATTTCTTCTCAAAATTCCTCCTAGCTTGGTTGAGTATTGAGTACCTTTTTTCTGAACCATTCCAGTTATTTCACGTTTGTGTACTTGCCCTTCAAACGCGAAAGAACTATCACTAACCCATAATTTAATCAACTCAAGGAAGAGACCTATTTCTATGTTTGGATTGAAAATGCCCTCATTACATTTAGTCAGAAGAAATTCTAATATTTTATCTGAGGAGACATTGGTGTTTAAAGCTGTTCATTTATATTCTTGTTCTTAACTTTCTCTATTAAATGTACTGGATGTTTAATATGTGATTCCGAAAATATGCCCGAGTATATTCCTAATTCTCCTGCTAACAACACCGCTAAGTCTTTGTTATGAGCTATCTTGCTAGAAACACTTGGGCGTAGTAGGCAGCCATTCTTGAGTATTTTAGGGCTGCCATATATATATACAAGTCCAGGCAATTTAATTGATAATAATTTATTGCATAGCATGTCCTTCCCATTACCTAGTTTACTGATTATTTCCTTCACATTCTGGTTACAGGTATTCTGAAGTTTTTGGACTGTAGGATGATTCTCTATTTTAGCGTAACCAGTTTCATCATCTAGTAGCCTTGACATATTAACCCTATATTCTGAACTATTCATGATAACAATGCTATCCCCGTTGTCAGCTTTCATAATTCTAATATCGTTGTATCTTTTTAATTCTTGCAGAGCGATACTAAACCTAACTGGCAAGATATCTCCAAGTTTGTTTTCATTACTCCTTACCATCACTCCTCTATGAAAATGAGCTAAATCATTGTGCTGTTCAATATTAGTTAAGGTAGTTAATCTTGCTGTTGAACTCTATTTTGCTATTATTTATAGTCCCTATACAGAAATTTAATCCTAGCACTAGTGCTGCTGTTTCATCCGTAGTCAATAATCTTCTTGAGATATTCTTTACATTATCCATATTACTTCATTTGATCCAAAAAGAATTACTGAATAATCTCTCCAAGTTATTTTTAATGTTGGCCAAGTCAATAGTAGAGTAAACTTTGATACAAATCGTTACATGGTCAACATTAAAAATAAGCTTAAGAAACTATTCAGTAATGGATAATGCAAATAATATCTAAAGTAGATTATTGACTAGAGATGAAACAGCAGCACTAGGGCTAGGATTAAATTTCTGTGTAGTGTCTACATGTAATATCAACACAGAATTCAACAGCAAGATTAACTTCCTCAATGTTGAACAACATAATGATTTAGCTCCTTTTCTTAGAGGAGATGCGATGAGGAGTAATGAAAACAAACTTAAAGATATCTTGCCTAAGAGGTTTAGTATCGCTCTGCAGGCGTTCAAGAGATACAAAGATATTAGAATTATGAAAGCTGACAGAGCTGACAGCGGGAGTTGCATTGTTATCATGAAGAGTTCAAAATATAAGATTAAAATGTCAAGGCTACTAGATAATAAATCTACCTATGCTAAAATAGAGAATCCTTCTACTGTCCAAAAGCTTCAGAATCCCTCCAACCAGAATTTGAAGAAAATAATCAGTAAACTATGTAATTTGAAGGATATGTTATACAATAAATTATTCTCAAGTAAAATTACCTGAACTTGCAATATATATATAGTATATATATATGATATATATATATATATATATATATATATATATATATATATATATATATTATATATATATATATATATATGTATATATAATATATATATATATATATATATATATATATATATATATATATATATATGCATATGCAAGTTCAGGTAATTTACTTGAGAATAGTTTATTGTATAACATATCCTTCAAATTACATAGTTTACTGATTATTTTCTTCAAATTCTGGTTGGAGGGATTCTGAAGCTTTTGGACAGTAGAAGGATTCTCTATTTTAGCATAGGTAGTTTTATTATCTAGTAGCTTTGACATTTTAATCTTATATTTTGAACTATTCATGATAACAATGCAACTCCCGTTGTCAGCTCTGTCAGCTTTCATAATTCTAATATCTTTGTATCTTTTGAACGCCTGCGGAGCGATACTAAACCTCTTAGGCAAGATATCTTTAAGTTTGTTTTCATTACTCCTCATCGCATCTCCTCTAAGAAAAGGAGCTAAATCATTATGTTGTTCAACATTGAGGTAGTTAATCTTGCTGTTGAATTCTGTGTTGATATTACATGTAGACACTACACAGAAATTTAATCCTAGCCCTAGTGCTGCTGTTTCATCTCTAGTCAATAATCTACTTTAGATATTATTTGCATTATCCATTACTGAATAGTTTCTTCAGCTTATTTTTAATGTTGACCATGTAACGATTTGTATCAAAGTTTACTCTACTGTTGACTTGGCCAACATTAAAAATAACTCGGAGAGATTATTCAGTAATTCTTTTTGGATCAAATGAAGCAATATGGATAATATAAAGAATATCTCAAGAAGATTATTGACTACGGATGAAACAGCAGCACTAGTGCTAGGATTAAATTTCTGTATAGGGACTATAAATAATAGCAAAATATATATATATATATATATATATATATATATATATATATATATATATATATATATATATATATATATATATATATATATATATGGCAAAAAAATGCCCTCATTACGTTTAGTCTGAGGAAATTATAATACTTTATCTAAGGGGAAATTGGCGAATAAAGCTACATCAAAACTAACCATATGTCCCTTATATTCTTGTTATTAACTTTCTCCATGAAATCTACTGAATCTTTAATATGTGATTCTAGAAATATACCTAAGTATATTCCTAATTCTCCAGCTAACCACACAACTAAGTATTTGTTAGGAGCTTTCCAGCCAGAAACAATAGGGTGTAGTTAGCATCCATACTTGTGTATTTTGTGGCTGCCATAAATATATATATATATATATATATATATATATATATATATATATATATATATATATATATATATATATATATATATATATATATATTTATATATTATATATATATATTTGAGTTTAGGGCCGCCTGAAACTGGCCATTTCATTTTGCGCCTAGGAAAATTGTCTGGAATTGTGTTGTGTGTGAAAAGCGGTCTGTATGCTGGCAAAAATGTAGGACAAGAAAGACTCACGCCTTTGCATTTGAACAGTTTAGGTATCTCCGGGCACCTAATAAAAATATTTATAGCCCAATCTTATACATTAAATATACTCCTAAAGGTATTTTTCGGGCACCTAATAAAATATACCAGCCCTGTATATTAATCTGGCCACAATTATACTATTATACAATTGTACCATTATATTTACCTATTACAAAGAGTGACAAGTACTCTTTAACAATTATCCATGATCATGTTGTAATCTATCAGTAACCGCTATTCTTAATCAGGTTACCTATTACCATAATCTATCAGTAACCGCTATTCTTAATCAGGTTACCTATTACCATAATCTATCAGTAACCACTATTCTTAATCAGGTTACCTATTATCATATTAATCATGTATACATGTTAATCTTTTGATTTTTACCTTTTGATTATTTTTGGGTACCTAATCATTATTATTACCAAACATGGATCTAGATTTCCATGCATTTATCTTTGTTTATGAATATGTCAAAAAGGGTATGTAACAGAGCCTTTTTATGCATTTAATCACTTGTTATGTTTATACCTAAACATATGTTACGAGCACGCTCCTAAGAAACCATGTTTAAAGTAACTTTTGTTATTCAAGGCTTGAATGGTAGCTGTCCGAGCCTAATGTAATAAATACATTTTAGAATTACATAATCTGTAAATAAAAACCCATGACCTGAGGTCATTGGCATTAGGAGGGTCCTACGTGACCAATGCAAATCTAGATCACGCTATGCGATGTCTGCAGTAGCCTGGTTTAAGTTTGTTTAGAAATGTCATCGTTTTGCATTACTGATAACTTTGCATAACAACTTCCATGGGAAGCGGTTGACCTGTTAACCTACGCCGGAAACTTGTAACTTCCGAGCCGGCGGACTACGTATGTTTTTATGTGAATCGCTGAGATAGCTAATGTTTCGCTATCAACGTGATGCTCTAAGAAAGTCAGTTCATTTCCAGCGATCAAAACATAACGGTCTCCCGACCGAACTGTCTCTCTTATTATGGAGTTACAGAATAAAGTGTTGTACCTTTTTCAACTTATCCGTTTGAATCATCTCCTTTAGTTTAAGAAGAACCACTCTACTAAGATATCACATAGGAGACGGAAGGAACCAGAAATACTTACGAATGACAGTCGTAAGGAAAAAACAAACAGTCTTTCGCAAAAGCGAAGACAATATATATATTGACTATATATATATATATATATATATATATATATATATATATATATATATATATATATATATATATATATATATATATATATATATATAAGTACTATGATAATTCTAGAAAAGTAGGGAATAGATCAACTTCCTTTAAAGGGAAAAATGCCCTAAATACCAAAAGAAACTGGACTCCGAATCATAAAGGAAGACAGAATCAATCAAGGAATGTTCCACCCATAACATATAACCTTGGTCAATCTTCAAGCAGAAATAACTCAAACGAAGAGAACTACTCAGCTCAAGGAGCGAGACCAAAGGCAGCAGGTGAAAAATGCTGGTATACCAATCATTCCACTAAGGAGTGCAGAAAACCTAGAATCTGTACAGTTTGCAATAAGGTCGGGTATTTAACTAGAAGCTGTTGCTCAGTAATAAGGAACCCCATAAAGAAGTTGTAGAAATAAGTAATAGGCTCCCTAATCAGAATAAGTCTTCAAGCCAGTGACAATTAACCCCTTCAGAGAAGAAAGAAAGTAAATCCCTTCAAGATGATGAAAGAGAGAAAAAAAAGGAATAGCTACCATGGGAAGTGAAGGTTCATCCGCATTTTCCTATTTAAATAGCAAGGAAGTAGTATTCTCCACGAAAGAAGAAATAAACAGAAAGGGTCTGCCTATTGTAAGGATTCCAATAAATGGAAGGACATGTGATGTATCAGGTAGTACTATAAATATAATAGATAAATCAACTTTAACCAGATATTTAAGCATTGCAGAAACTCTGATGCAGTGTCAAAATAGAGTTATAAAAGGAATATAGGTGAACAAATTAGAAGTCTAGGAAATGAGAACTTAGGAAGAAATATATTGTCACACAAATTTGTTTAAAGTTTTCTAGTTCTAGATGACAGATTTTTTTCCCCGCACAAGTATTGTTCTCATTTGATTTAATGAGGTGCTGTGGAATAATACTAGATAGTAGTGAAGGCAAGATTAACCTGAAACAGGATAATCGGAAGAGCTAATGTTTTATGCTTGGCAAAGAAAAGGCTCACCCAAATCTGATTAATTTGTCAGAGACAGTTTCGACTGCGAGAGAGGGCATATGGGAATAGCAGATAAGTAACCAGAACAAAAATAGATGCAGATGGAAAAGAGGAATTCCCACCATTACAGAATACAGAATCAATGGGATGTGCACATAAGAATAATATATACTCAGATACAAGTAATTACTCAGATATAAACAATGGTGATCACAGAAAGTGAATATAAAGAAAATCAAGATACCTATACAGATATATGTACTAAAAACTGTAGCAATGTAGTAATCAGTTATGAAAATAAAGGTAAAATATTAAATGAAGTATTGCTATTAGATAAAATAAATAAATCAGATAAAAGTAGTTTAATAGAAGTAACAGAAGATATCACTGAAAATGCAGAACTTTGTTATTTTTCAGAAATAGAGCAGTAACTTTACATCCAAAATGCTCAACACAAATATATTTGAGAGCAAAATAGAACGTAAAGGCTAAGGATGTTCTAGTATTGAACAATGATTTACCAGATTTTGTCAAAATGGATAATTCACTCGTCCACATGAATGGTGATAATTATGAAGTTTATGTCCAAAACTATTCAGAAAACAAACTAACGGTACGCACAGGCATTGTCTTTTGCACAGTAATAACTATTAAAAACAATCCTTTATTAACAGTAGAAGAAAAACATTTTTCTTTTTGAATTGCAAAAACTCTCAAGTAAATTAAGAAGTAAATTTTCCAGAAAACAGAAACAAGTTAATCTAGAACATAAGATTTTGTTAGATGAAGGAGCCAAGCCATTTTTTTATTCCTAATTACAGATTACCAATAAGCCAGAGACACATAGTTTATAATTTGATAAAGAAAATGAAAAGAGATGAAGTAGTAATTCCTTCTAAATCTCCATATAATTCTCAATTGTTACTTGTTCCAAAGAAGATGGTAGTTGGAGACTTGTAATAGATTAAAGGAAATTTAACTCAAGCATGGTTCCAGATAGCATGCCGAAGCCGGTAATTCAAAATATGTTAGCTCAATTAGGAGGGGCCAAAATATTTTCATCCTTAGATCTGCTTATTGGATATTGGCAGGTAACTCTAGATGAGGAATTAAAAAAATTCACACCCTTCAGCATACATAAAGAACAATTACAAATTAAAGTAAGGACATTTGGACTCACATAAAGCCCCTTTAACGTTTGTTAGATTAATGTTACAAATTCTAGGAGATATAGAAATATTGCAGTATACCTGGACGATGTCATCATTTTTAGTATAGACATAGAAAGCCATCTCAGAACATTAGAAGGGGTCCTAGAGAGATTAAGAATTGCAGGACTAAAAATTAAAGTGAAGAAATGTCAGTTCCTGATGAAATCATCAGAATTCTTGGGTCATGTGATTAGTGAAGATGGGCTGCGTATGCAGGCAGGTAAAATAAAAGCAGATTATCCAGCTCTCACTAATTTGAAAGCATTAAGAAGGTTATCACCTTTGACAGAACTAATCAAAAAGGATATTAAATATGAATGGAAGGATGAACAAGAAGCACCCTTAAACATTAAAGAGCAAAATGACCAGGAACACTGTTTTGGTGTACCCAGATTTTTCCAAGGAGTTTTATTTAGCTAGTGATGCCTTAAGTACAGGGCTAGGAGCTGTATTGTTACCAATTGCCAAAGCTAGGATGAGGGCAATATATTATGCGGGTAGGGTTTTAAACCCAGCGGAAAGACACTATAGTACCATAGAAAGAGTGTGTTTACTTTTATATTGGGGTTTAAAGAAATTTAGACACATACTTTTAGGTCATAAAGTTAATGTGCTTACTGATCACAAACCCTTTTGTGATTTGTTTAAAAAAAGAGATTTTACTAAAAACATGAAATTCAATAGATGGTTCAGTTTTGTATTAGAGTTTGCTCCAGAATTCAGATATATTCCAGGGAAATTTAACACTTTGGCTGATGCTTTATCCAAATCTCAAAAAGAAACAGAAAAATGCATTACAACTAATACCTTTTGTTTTAGTTCTCAAGATGTAGATTTAGATTTAGAAAGAGTGAAAATACAACAAGAAAGAGATGCAGAAATCAGACAAATATAGTAGGACAGCTATTGCTAGATGAATCCTTAAACCTGATTTTCAATTAATAAATGGATTTTTGTATAAAATGCCGACAGAGAAAAATGGTTGTTCTCGACTATATATCCCAAAAACACTAAACAAAGAAGTTTTAAAACTATTACACTTATATAAGTTAGCAGGACATCCAGGAATTAAAAAGACAACCAGAATCATAACCAAAGATTATTTTTGGCCAAATTGTGATGGAGATGCCAAGTATTTTGTAGAAAATCGTGCAGTTTGCAATCAACATAAAAGTAAAGTAAATCCAAAAGCTCAACTTGAAAAAAATCCATCAGAATTAAATCCATTTCAAGTAGTAACTATGGATTTTTTGGGTCCATTTCCAACAACTATTAGAGGAAATAACAAAGATTAGTATTCTTAAACTATCTAACTAGATATGTTGAAATCGTACCTGTAAGAAACAGAGCTGCAGCTGCAGTAGCAGAAGCTCTTAAATCTAAAATTATTACAAGACATTCATGTCCACAAATTCTTCTTTCTGTCCCATAATCTTTATAAGAAATTATGTGAAATTTAAGAAATAAATAAATGTCATATACCCGCTTATAAACCAAGTTCTAATGGAGCAGTGGAACGAACTAATCATAAAATAAAGGATATCACGAACACTTTAGTGAGCCCATGGATAGAAAATTGGGACTTAGTCCTAGAGGACGTACAGTTCACATTGGTCCACTTACTGTGAAGAAGAAGACTCCGCTAAGAAGATTGTTTCCGAAAACGTATCGCCGACCGACGACACCAAGAAAATTAACTTGATCATATACGACCAGAATCGGAGGACGAGCGACCTAATTATGAAAAATTGCCCCTTCCCACAGGTACGAGACCCCCATGAAGCAAACGCATGTGGTGTCCATGCCCTGCCCACGATTGTAGTGTCGCCTACGTAGGTATGACTAGCATGCGCCTGTCTAAGAGACTCTCCTGCCACGCCCAAGAGGGGGCTATCAAGAATCACGCCTGCACCAAAAATGAAGAAGCCATCTTCCGAAGATCATCGGGAAGGCCCCTGATGCCCATTGGTTACGCTTGCTGGAGGCACTTCTCATCCAGCAAATAAAACCAGCACTAAATACGACACAGGAAGAATTTCTCCTCACAAGTATGAGAAGGCCTACCACCAGCAATGACACCACCGATCATAACAACTCTACGGAAGACAGTGCCCCCGAATGAGATACTCCTGCCGCCAACGAAAATCAAATTAGCCGTGGCAATGTCCAACAACGTTACCTCACAGCTCAGGAGGTCCAAATGGCTGCAGAGCCTGCAGCTTCGCAACCATCGACTCGGCAAAAGACTTACCACCATCAGCCAATAGGAGATCAGCATGGGACAGACCCCCTGTTGACGACCCCAAATATAAGGAGGACGGACACCACACCAAAAGCGCTCATCAGGCATAACCAGATTTAGTAAAATTCATATATAAATACAAGCAAATTAATAATGATTCTGCAGTAGTCGACCCACAACAATACAAAAGATGAAACAAACAATACACTACATTACATAAAATAAAGACAAACGGGTCTGTCCCATTCTTTTATCCTTTTCTCTTATCGCTTCTTTTTTCAACCCCCCCCCCCCTCCCTATTCTCCCTTCCTTAATGCCCTTTTTCCCCCCCAACCTCCTATTCTTCCGTTCCTTAACCTCCCACTTTCCTTCCGGCGACCCCTATGGTTTAAATTGGTTGAAACCGAACCCCCATCCTATCCTATGCCCCCCATATTCAATCCTTCATACCAAAAGCAGTCCACCTCAGCTTCTCAGCCTAGAGGATGTCTGGCAGCTCCAGACGAAAGCTCGCTTCAAGAAAGAGAGAGAGAGAGAGAGAAGAGAGAGAGAGAGAGAGAGAGAGAGAGAGAGAGAATCGTTAATGACTTGATGACTATGATATCATAGTTTATCTGTAAAATTGGAATATATACACCGATCTTGACCCTGTATTTAATAATGACCTCTATAGGTGCTCTACTAGCCTGTTTAAGTAGCACGGAAAAAGCCGCTATTTGAAAATTGGAAAAGAATCTCCACAACTATCATAACGCTGCTGAAGTAGGCATTACTTTTAATAGAGTATGCTTGAGAGAGGGTCTGCTTCCTATGGTTTTGAAGTAGTATAGTTATTGCTAATGTTATCTAAAATTCATTAATGTCTTTCAATATTCAACAGTTAAAATCAAATCTGAAGATTTGGAAACAGACACTAGTCTAGCAATTTTTATCAGCTGCTATGAAAAAAAATGTTAATTGTAACATATTTTTGTGTTCACTATGAAATTTGTCTTATCAAGTTTGATGTAGTATGTTTAATCCATCTTTTTGTATATGAAAATCTGTTAAATGACCACCACCCCCCTTTTTACATTCAGTACGAAAAATCGATTCTGAAGTATTGTAAATATTGTTATAAAAGCCACACGAGTAAACTTATTTTTATCAGTTACAACATTTCTTTTAAGAACATTCAACAAATTATAATGTGTTTTGATTTTTCATTAGTTTCATGAGATTAAAGAGTAAAAAGAATAATTGTGACCAATCTTTTTTTAGTTCATTATGAAAAATTGTGTATCATGCTTTGATATATGTATAATCCATCTATTTTTTATAGAAAAATCTATTAAAGGTCACTTTTCATGATCTTATTATTATATTCTGCGAATTATTATTGATATTGTAAAATATCAGAAGGTCTAAAACTGCTTTAATTGTACACTTTTCAAAAACTAATGGCCTATGATTGAAAAATACTATTATAAATCAAGAGATGACATCTGTCTTGTCTCCCGTTAGAAATCAATAGTTTAGTAGATAAGGATGGTATGGTCCAAATTTGGTGCTGTTGCAACAATCTGAATCAAACATACCCTATTTTCCTCCCTTACAAACCTGGATATACAGTAATCGCATCAAATTGCTCATAACTAGTACCAGCGTTAGACCAACTTTTTTTCTATAACCGAGGCTATTTCTTTAGTGGAATTTGTTGACTTGTCGAATTTAATTCGACATCATACCATGGATATGAAAAAAACAAAGAAAAGTAATCTGGATAAAGATTATAGCTGAATGGTAGCGCTATTAACGTATCAAACTTTAGATGTCCATGAAATTATGTAATATATTACACTACACATGGATATTAATTAATGCGCACACGTCTAGTGATAGGTGAAAACAGGAGCGACGTATAAATCCCTTCAATCCACCAAATCAGAATCCAACTCCCTGGAAAGCACTTTCTTTGTTTCAACGTAGGATTTTTCTGAGGAGGATTTTTCCTACCACATCACATCAACTTGATTACATGGGACAGAAATCTCACCCAGGAAAGGCCTCAAATTTTCTGGGTTCATTTTATTTATGGCCTTCTTCCTTCGTTTACTATCTGGTATAAAATTTAGATTCACTGGAGTTGAAATGAATCCCTACCGTTCGTATCCCTCTCTCTCTCTCTCTCTCTCTCTCTCTCTCTCTCTCTCTCTCTCTCTCTCTCTTCTTGCAGTACTTAACACATGTACACAACCACTACGACTCTTGTTGTTGCTGCTAGAGTTAGGAAAAGGATTTGCTAATCTCACTTATACACTAAATTGTGTGGCATTCAGTAATAAGTAAAATTACACTAGAAGGAATTGTAAAGAAAAATTCAAATAAATAAATAATCCTTTTTCAAATTCAGAATTGCAATGTCATGCAGACTTAAATCGATATTTTGGTACGGCAACTGTCCCTTAATCCACAATGAAAAATATTGAAGTAGATATTTCAAGTACGAAAATTGGAAAGAATACGGGGAAAATAAATAATGAAACTAAGTGGAAGAAATTAAGCAGAGGAAAACAAAAAATGAAATTTTGTGGAATGTTTTTATTTTGTAATTTTCTTTCCAAGAAGCTGAAAAATTCAAACGGTTGCCAGCCTTTCCGGGAATAAATATATCTTTGTTTTCCTTTACCCTCCCCTGTCCAGGATTTTTATTTTGGGGGAGGGATGGAGGTAGTGGGTGGCTTAGGTGCGGTGTACCACTTAAACCCCTACCCCCGTGACAGACATGAAACACAGACAAATTTTACGATATGAAGAGGAAAAATATGTACCATATCCTTACACAGTATTTAACAATGTTCACCTTTTAGACTCCCACGAAGCAATATCTATTTTTAATTGTTGAGTATACCATCATAGTGTATATAAGAAATACACAAAATTTTTCTAATGGTCTTCAGACTTATACTTATAGCCTCAACAAGATATATATGTATATATATATATATATATATATATATATATATATATAGTATATATGATATATATACATAAATATATAATGTATATATATATATGTATATATATATATATATATATATATATATATATATATATATATATATATATATATATATATATATCTATATATCTATATATCTATATATATATATCTATATATCTATATATCTATATATCTATATATATATATATATATATATATATATATATATATATATATGTATATATATATATATATATATTATATATATATATCGTATATATATATATATATATATATATATATATATATATATATATATATATATATATATATATATATATATATATATATATATATATATATATATATATATATATATTAATATATATAGATATAGATATATATATATATATATATATATATATATATATATATATATATATATATATATATATATATATATATATATATATTCTTGGTTAGTTCGATCGCATAATTACTAACAAGTGGATTTTCATTAAGAACACTGGAACAGTTTCATTAATAACATTATAGGTGAAATATAAGCTATGAAAAAACACTTAGATGCCGAAGAATGAGAAGTTAAACTAATATATACTAAAAAGCTTAATATTTGGGTTACTATACAGCTGGAAATATTAGATTTTATCTTTTCCAATCATGCTATCTATGCAACGTAAATAAAAGACTGGGGGTTAGAATTTATTTTCAAGGATGTGCGGTTAAAGTAAATAGTTCGCTATATTTTCAGGAGTATTCTTGTTTACCATTACTGTGAAACGAGATGATATTTTTAAGTGAAAAATAGATCATCAGATATCAGTCTAAATTTCTCTGTTATTTCATAATATAAAATCCGTTGAATACTAAAGTATATATGAATTACTTGTCTTAATATTTCCTAATTAATCCTAAAGTTATATTTGAAAAGAGATATTAATATTTCTTTTTTATATTTTCTTAGCTTTACATTCAATCAGTTTCATGGGAACTGGGAGAAGGTATTGAGTTATGCTCTTTCCGCTCTGTGGAAACTATCGAGTTCCTGCTCTCTCCTTCTTGCTCTCTCTCTCTCTCCCTCTCTCTCTCTCTCTCTCTCTCTCTCTCTCTCTCTCACGCGCGTACTCCCCATTCATGAACAAATATGTCTAAACACACATGCACACGCACACACGCAAGCATACATACATACATATATATATATATATATATATATATATATAATATCTATATATATATTATATATATATATTATCTTATCGATTGTAAAATTGCCTTTATTTAAAACATTTTATTCACGCAATCCTTTCTTTATCCATATTCTGAAGGAGTCAGTTATGCATACACACATGGACACACACAAACACACACACACACATACACCACTACACACACATATATATATATATATATATATATATATATATATATATATATATATATATATATATATTATATACTATAATTCATATTTTTAAAAATCACGTTTATAAGTTTGAGGGCCATACAAATCCGAACTGTTTCTCAAACCCAGATAAATTTTTGGCACACGGCCCTTATGTGACCCCGGGAAGCTGTATAACAAGACCAAACCCCTACCCCGTGACAGATATCAAACACAGACAAATTGAACGAAATTTTCTTTTTTATCAATTGTATCAGGTTTCCTCTGATGCTTATGGGTTAATGGTCATGTGCTCCAAGTTTTATTCCAGGCAATGTTAAACGTCTGATTAACTTGCAACAATTACAACAATAAATCCCCTGTAACATAAGTTTTTTTTTATTAGTATTTATGTGAAATTTTTTTCGTAATTTATGATGATTATTAATATAATTGTTAATTACCTCAATAAAATCAACATTGAAAACATATATAAATAATTTCGATAAGTAAATATCCGTTTTCTGTAGTAACCAGACTCGAGAGGGCCTCTCCCATAATTCATATGCGCAGGCTAACCCCAGCATGCAACATATACTATGTTTCCTATTTTCTATTCGTTTAAATGCGAATTTCCTCTTCAACTCGGGCGTTTCTCCTTCGCCTTTACTCTTGGAACTCGCTATATCGACTGCTTTGGGACGTTACAGTGACTTACTCAAAGTCGGTTTGAGTAGGTCTGGAATTAATAATCGGGCGGTTTGGCAACAACAAGCACCCACCTCCACCAATCTCTCTCTCTCTCTCTCTCTCTCTCTCTCTCTCTCTCTCTCTCAAGGCATCACTCACACAATATGGAACGAAATCTATCACCTATCACAGTCGTGTTGCGAATTCTACGACTTTTTAATGTTCTAGGCTCTGGTGTTGTGAGCTGATGGCAAGGCGGCCTTAGGGTAAACTTTTGCCACACAGTTTAAGGGTTGGAAATAAACTATGCCACATTTTCATAACCTTAATATTGTTTCCTAATGGTCGATAAGCCTATAGGAAGCAGTTAGGTAACTGTGATGTTATTTTTGGTTTGACATGCCATTTGCATGAGAACCTTGGTAGGAGTTTTAGGAGTGGCAGAATTAAAATAGATTTTAGTGGCACTTTTGATTTATTAAATCATAGGGTACGTTTTTTTTTCAGAATCTTTTAATGAGTAGATATTTTGGGAATACTTTCAAGTAGGCAGTACAAAGTTGCTGTTGGTGGGATCTTAGTGGACCAAGACCATTTATATCTGGTATTCCACAAATAATTTTTATGTACAAATGTGATATGTTTGTTGACCTGGAAAACGAGATTGATCATTGCACCAAAGCTACAACACTTGTGAGAGCAATAAAGTCGTCACTTATGGAAAAGTGAAGGTGCCCTTATTCTCAGTCAGGATATGACATGAAGTGGAGGATGAACTCCAGTGAAGAAGATATCCTACGGTTTTACACTCCATCCTCCCATTCAGGTAGACAGGACTCTGTTGAATGAGTCTGAATCTTTGACTGCAGTCGGTATAACTTTTGACTCTAATCTTACTTTTGAGAAACATTTTTAGTGGAACTGTCAGCAAATGGCATGCAGGAGTTAGGTATTCTATGTTTAGCCTCACATATTTATAGCAATGATAAAACCAGAGCAACCTTTTTAGTTTATTTGTCCTTCTTTAACTAGAATAGTAATGTTTTCTGTTGTGGATGACTCCTTCTGCCAGAAATTTATCGCTTTTTCTGACACTATTATTCATGACTTGGTCGATCGAAAGATGGTCTCTTGTTTGTCAGGTTTTCATAAGTTGTATTTGAAAAGAGAACTTTCGCTATCACAATTGATTCCAGATCCTCTTTTCCTGCCGAAAGCAACAAAATTTGCTGAACAGCAGCAACAATATGTAGTACATGGGTCACAGTGTCAAACGTCTGAGTTACAATCGACAGTGTGAATGAGAACAATGATGCAAAATTGCAGACACAGTAAGAGATGAAATGTATGTGAAATAAGGAAAGTTGAAAGTGTATGTTTATAATAAAATATGCTGAAAAGTAAATAAAAACCTACAATATGGTGATATACGCGCTATTGTGTATCAAAGAAAAATATAAATGCTTGGTTTTGTAGAGACATGAAGGAGGAAATGTAACAGACAATAAGATGAGAAAAGAGGTAAATGATAGTGTAAGCAAAGCAAATTTAGAATACATGAGGGAAGGCATAAAGTAAAGGGTAAACCAGTAATGATTAAATGTTTATTTTATTATTATTATATAATGTAGAGCTCACAAATTAGATGAGATAAAGACGTTAAAAATATGTATGTAGTAGTGATCATGTTGGCCTAAGTGAGCGACGAATAAGAGTGTTTTAACTTTTAGGTATTGTGAAGAAAATGGTGGGAAATGGCCTGGTCAGAGATGGGTATACTTCTGGAATATTTGACCAAATGATGAATTCTTGGTATACCCAAATTATTAGAGCGATATTGTGATCATAAACGGTAGAATACACGCCGGGTACATTTGTGCGACAATATCTGTAAGGACCTTAAAAAGCTGCCGCTAAGGCTTCAGCATTTTTTATAGATCAGTTACCCAAACATGACCAGGTTAAGTGTAGAAAAAAGGACAAATAGATCAAATAAAATTACCTATTTACAGGATGGAAACTCAATATGCTTTATAAACACCCTTTCCCTTCAAGCTTTAAGAAATTTATTTAACAAAAAGAAGTAATAAGAAAGGAAACTTCGTTTACCGGAAGTAAAACTTTTGACTTTTTATCCTTAAACATATATAAATAATAACTAGAGACGACTACATTCATTTCGTATGACATCTTCTCTTTTTTTTTTTTTACATTCATTCACTTGGAACCAATGAAATTTTTTCGTGGAACCTACTGATTTTTTTTAACAAAAGCAAAATAAATTGTGTTGTACAACCACACATGAAATGGTTTTCAATCTTCGTTCTACAAGAGATTTCTAAATAAAATGTACCTTAGCCCTAAAAGTATACCAAACCAAAAAGAACAAACAACTCAATTTACGTTTTTTTCTTTGTATCTTAGGGAGCCACCACCACCGTAAATTCTTAATTCTATTTAGGTTTAGGGAGTTCCCCTTTATGTAACAGAATTATATTCTGGTACGGGGACCGTCAGTAGGTCCCTTAAGCATCGTATTTTCTTTGACTCTAATTTGAAAGATGAAAAAATCCTATAGCTCTTTATATTCATCAAACATTTAAATCTTTTACTTTTATTTGAATTTCTTATGTCAGGAATGTATAAAATCCAATAGCTCTTTATATTTATCAAACATTTAAATCTTTTACTTTTATTTGAATTTCTTATGTCAGGAATGTATAAAGATGAATCTTTATCATGAGTAATCATAAAAAATTACTTAGACATCAATTTCATAACTGTATGGTAAAGAATAATTTATAAGTGTCAAACATTATACTAGAATGCAAACTTACAATATTTATAAATATAATGTTATGCTTTCGGCGAATTTTCATTAGTCCGCTCATCCCACTGCTTTCAGGTGGGTTTTATACTTTGTTAGGATCCCTTGAGGAACAAAATGTAGGGGTGGAGAGCTCAGTGTGGCTCCAACTACATATTGTAGGTCTTTCTCCTACCAGATTTAGTCGTTTTATATGCCCTTTCTCCAATTCTTTCATTGCAAAAATTACATATACATGAAGGGGACTACCATGCCTGACAGAATCTTTACTCAATCAATTTAATATGGTAATTGTGGCCCATAGCCGGTGGCAGTTTGCCTCAATGATCGGTCATTACAGTGTAGGTCGGTGTCATCAAGCTCAAGCAACATTGAAGGTGACCTACAAGGCTTCCCTCGTGGTTGTGGATTTGTTAGTGAAGAAATTGCATGGTAGTATTCCCAGCTGTATCAGTGTTTGTTACCTGTCATATCTTCTCTCATATAAACATTATTGTCTCAGGTAAATTCTTGAGGAATGTATGAGAACTGATGTACATAAAATTTATTGTTCAAAATTATTTCTTTACTAAGTAGTGATACTTTCAATAAGAAGTTCATTTTAGGTTATAAAGGAATGTATTTTGAAAGACGTGAACACCTCATCAAAAATTAAACAAGTGTTAGACAGAATAGGTAAATGTGTTTGTGTGTGTGCGCGTGATGGAGAGAGAGAGAGAGAGAGGAGAGAGAGAGAGAGAGAGAGAGAGAGAGAGAGAGAGAGAGAGAGGCTGGGGGACTTCTCGACTACCAGCTACAATAGCCCAGCAAAAGCAAGAAGGGGCGAAAGAAGGAAAACATAAACCAAAAGTTAATCAATAAATAATTATAGAGGTTGTTTGAGTGTATTGTGTTGGATCCTTCTTCTTTATGATAATAAATTCAAGTATATTGAGTTCATTTTCGTTTTAGGCTTGTCTTATTAATTCAAATATTTTTTAATAATTTGGTTTTGAGCATTATTAGACTAAACACTCAAACAATCTCTGTACAATTGCTGTTTTTAAGAAAGGGAAGGAAAAGTGAATTAATCTATTTAGTGATTTGATGTAGAAATTAGATGTTTAGTATAAAAATACTGAACACATATATTGAAACTTTGTATTATGAATAAGAGACGATAACATAAAGGAAGCAGGAAGATGATTAAAGAATTCAAAGAGAAAGGGAGGGATGACAGTATAAGGCATGCAATATAAATTTAAATATAAATACAACAAGATTACTATACTACTATACCCAAACGTAGATGATCAACCATAGAGAAGCAAATACAGATCACACAGTTATTGATGAAATGGAGCTCAAAATAACGTACTAAAGAAGAGACGCTGTCTGTCCAAATGCCTTCTTTGTCTTTGATCACTGGTATTAATTAGAGTTGTTGAACGGGAGCAGTGAATGATGAGAGTTTGCAAGAGTTTATTATTATTATAAATATTTTATAAAGGTAGATATGACCATTGAGAATATTACGAGAATAGTAAGCTAGCAGGAGTTCATTCTTTACAAGAGACATGCTGCAATAAGTTAGGGAAAGCGTGATAGAGTAGATGACTATGGACAAGGTAGATAAGTGAATGGTGTGAACAGACAGAAAACCTAAAATCAAAATGCCTACTGACAAATCGCTAATGAAAAAATGCCTAATGAACATAATTCGTAATGGACAAAATGTCTATTGGACCAAATGTCTAATGGACAAAAATAACAAGACTAAATAAAAAAAAATAAAAGTAGGGAATATAGAAACGAGTTAAAACACGGTGAGAAAAATATATTTGCAAAAAAATTTTAAAGCATAGTTCATCATTCACAGATGAAATATAAAAAGCACGATTCATTGCAAGGAATAAAACAATACTTTTGTCATAAAACACAAAATAAGGTCTGTTTATGGAATTATAGTTTATGCGTGGCCACCCTTAAGTAAGCTAAACCTGTAATTTTATTGTAAGTCGTATTTATTCTACTGCATTTTAAAAATTAATTCTTGCAATATTCTCTCCTGAAGACAATTGTTCTAGAATCACTTCCGCATTATTTTGTTTATGTTTAATTATTTTCACTAGTTTTTCGATGTCTGGGTGAGTTACACCAACTCCTTTATTGAAGGCATGATGCCATCCTTGAAGAATATTACTGGTCCTTGGTAGATCTGTTGCAAACATTCCACATTTCAATATCGGATGATGGCTGTCTCCGCCGACCTCGCTGAATTTTGCCAAGCCAGTAGATCGGTAACATATTGTGGTGGTACAAAGGATAATACTTCTAGTTGTTTTATTATGACAGAATGTTCCGGATCTGTAACCAGCCTTGTAAACTAATGTTTTGATTTTTTCTCCAAAGACACTGGCTGAAGTGAAAGAAACATTTACTGAAGCTTTTTGTTGCCGCTTGTTCAAAATGCACTGTAACTGACTCTGGATATAGGTTTTATTCTTTGAGGAACTCAAATATTTCCTCGTATGTTTTATCATCTTTATTAGATGTGATACAGTACATTAGTGGTAACACTTTCTTTGCACCAACAGCAACATGAATTGTATACAAATGTTTTCCAATTCGCGCACAGTTAAATGTCTCATCACTTAACCACCTTTTCTTAACTCTTAAAATTTCCAAATTCCCTTTAGTCGATGAGTAAATACGCTCAGTTTCTGATGCCTATAGTAGAAGTTTATCACCTCTTGTTGTCACAGTTAAATCTTCATTTGCATTTGCACGCGCTCTTGCACGTCTCACACTACGTACTAAGGAGTCCTTATGGGGCAAAGAACCGCATATGCTTCATGATAAATGTATTCTGCAGTGATTAATGACGGAACTTGTGGCATCATTAAATTGTAGTGGTCTTTCTTTTATGCTTTCAGTAACTTTCTGAACAGTGATACGAGCTTCATCGCGCGGATGTGAGTGGCTATTCGGGATTTTCTGCATCTCATTATTGCATGTAATAACACTGACACTGCAACAATCCTGTTTCTCACATCTCCGGTATATGCGATTTTCCTCTCTTCTGTTTACAACATTTGCGAAGCTTTTATGTAAACATTTCTTGCCACCTTTATGGCCAGCAACGAACTCCATTTCTAACTAAAGGGCTTATGACATTTTGTTTAAAAGAGAATGAATACAATTCTGATACAAAAGTAAAGTAGTATCCGTAGGCATTATGCTTGTTAGGTGTTTTACCTGTTAGATATTTTCGTCATTTGCATTTTATCTGAAAAATTGATCTTTTGCTCGTTTTACTTTTGTCAACAACAACATGCATTGAACACAAGTGTTTTCCAATTGGGGTAGAGTTAAGTGTCACAAAACTTAACCACCTTTTTTTAATACTTAATATTTCCGAATTCTCTGTAGTTGAGTTAATACGCTCAGTTTCTGATTCGTATAGTAGAAATTCATCACCTCCTATTGCCACAGCTAAATCTTCGATTGAGTTTGCACGCATTCTTGCACGTCTTACACTACGTGCTAATGGGTCTTTATGGGGCAAAGAACCGCATATGTTTAATAGTAATGTTTGTTAGGCATTTTGTCCATTAGGTATTTTTTCCGTAGGCATTTTGTCAATAGGCATTTTGTCAATAGGCATTTTGACTTTAGGCATTATGAGGATGATGTGCCAACTCAAGAAAGGAGGCAACAGAATTAACCATCTGTTGCTCATGGACGACATAAATCGGTATGGTAAGAGCATCAAGGAATAGACTAAATGAAACTGTAAGGATTGCATCTGGGGACACAACAATGGAGTTTTGAATAGAAAAATGTGCCTTGGTCAATATACAAGGCAAAGTGACCAGGATGGAAGGGATAAAGCTACCAGATGGGAATAGCATCAAACACATAGATGATAAAGGATACAAATGCCTTCGAATAATAGATGCAAAGGATATAAAATACCAAGAGATGAAAGACACGGTCAGGAAAGATTATATGCGGAGACTTAAGGCGATACCCAAGTCACAACTAAACACCGGAAACATGATGAGAACCATAAACACATGGGCAGTACCAGTAATCAGATAAAGCGCACTGGAGAAGTGGAGTGGATGAAGGCTGAACTAAGCAGCATGGACCATAAAACTAAGAAGCAAATCGTAATACACAAGAACTACGCCCAAGAAACCAAATACATATAGACTATACATAACACGAAAGGAAGGAGGGAGAGGGCTACTAAGCATTAAGGATTGCGTCAGTATCGCGAGCAGAGGATTAGGTCAATATCTGAAAACTAGTGAATACAAGAGGCTAAGGAGTACATAGGAAGAAGGACTGATAAAAGTAGACGAGGACCCAGAAATATACACAGACAGAACATGAAAAACAGAACAAAGGAATGGCACAACACGGAATATCGCGAAGGAACCCTTATTGAAAAACACAATAACAAGATCTTCTTGGAAAATTATCAAGCTTATTATTGTTAATGAATGTTAAGATACCAGAACAATAGACCCAGGGTAGGTTTTATTAAATATCATCATCTCCATACAATTGTTGGCTAAACAATTTAAGATTAACACATTTCAGATTTAGAAGGAATTCTACAAAAGATCAACATATATAGAGCAAATAGATAGCTCCCATATAATACCCCAGCTTTTGTCAATTGATTTACAATTGATATAAGAGAGAATGGCGCCGATGGAAGTGGCTAGGAAGGTAAAATTAACCACATAAATTCGTTATTGACTGTTGCAGTTATATTTTAATTATAACAAAACTCAAGAGAAGCTCTGTATTTTGTATTTCCAATGTAAGACTTTTAAAGGAAATTATTTAGATCTTTTATTGTAATCTCCTGCAATAAATTGGTCTATAAACTGAAAAGTCGGTTTTGAAAAATGAAATTGTGATTCGTAAAAAACTGGTATGATCGACTGATTTTCACGCAATATTGATTGACATCAGTTAAAACCGACTTCGCCGGTTAGGAATTGCTGTTGCAAATGTATCTATAATAGAAAACCTAGTTTGAATAAATTCGCTATCCTCAGCCAACCATCAAAATCGGTTTTGGAATGCGCTTATAATTACAGATAAACACAAATTAGTGTAGAAAAACGAAAAAACAAAAAAAAGAGAGAAAGAGAAAGAGAGATAAACATAAATTAAAATATCATCTGAAGGCTTAACTAGTGCAGAGGAATGAGCCATCTGTTAATGACTGCTGAAAAATGTGATGAGCTTACACAGAGTAACTCTCAAGTTAGAAGACTAGAATCAGCGCGGTGTAGAAGAGGCTTCTTGATATGAATAAAGAAGAGGAAGCCACGAGTAAATGAATCGGAAATATAGTTCCGAAATCTGCTGGGACAACTGGAAAAAATTTCTACTTAAATTTTAAAATCAACCAAGCCTACAACATAACTAATTAATACTGTATTTAGCTAAAACATTTAATTATACCGGTGAGTCTTGGAATTCCAACAGAAAAAAACAAGTTTATTCATGAAGTTCTCACAAAACGATGGAGATAAGAGCAAATACACTGACAAATATGCTAAGATAAGGCTCAGTTATGATAAAAGAACATCCCAGAATGGAGGATATGATATCTGAAATGATGAAAGTTAAGAATCGAATGATAAAAAGTCTGGTAAACAATAAGAATTACATCGAAATGGTAATAAAACGTTAGTCTTAACTCAGGAGGATGAAGTATCACATCGTAAAATGATCACCCCAGACAAAGAGCCCAAGAGTACTCAGTGATGAGCAACATATACCAAGAATATTTGACAAAGTCTGTGATAAGTTGTAATATAATACAAAAATTATATTCCAGATTTGAACCTCTGAAAAGCACCTTTAATTGGAATTAAAGTGCATACTATGCCCAGCTCAAACTGTGACTTGTACTTTGTACCAACTATTAATCACTGGTCTGCATTTAGAATAGTCACTGTGAAACCAAACTAAACAAAATACAAAGAAACCAAAATTAAATATGACACGTAATCAGAATGATTTTTACCACTAATAAAAAAATTGAAATAAAAGAATATCATGCAGACAACAACTCATGCCAGGTCATAAGTTTTCTTCTAAAGCAATTACCATATAAAAAGAGAATGAGCACCCATAAATATGAAACGTGAATCTGATGTTGCTATAAAGACGTCTACAAAATAGCAGGTGACGGGCCACCCCACTTGCAGTACTTCATATAAATACTAGTAGGAAACTGAATTCGCTTCAAGCTGTCTGTGCAGAAGCGCACTGCAAAACAGTATCCTAGGTTGGCCTATCACTAGCACTAATGAATTGTCATCGATTATGAAAATATTGTGGAGTACTATATATATATATATATATATATATATATATATATATATATATATATATATATATATATATATATATATATATATAAAGATTTCAGTAGGTTCCATATACACTCTCAGTAACATGGCCATGATTTGTTATACAAAAAACGTTTCGCCACAACACGGTGCATCATCAGTCTGTGAAGAAATAAAAACAATTAAATTATTTAATACATAAAAGGAATTCATAAAAAATTAAAAATTACATTAAAAAAACTGTAAAAAAGCGTTATTAAAAAAAGACAGTAAAAAACAAAAGAGAGAGACTACTAAAACACCAACCATCTCAGGTATGGAAAGAAGAGGGAATGACAAAAACCGAGGTCTCAGTCAAGACGAAAGCTATGCCAGATATAAAGTTGAAGACGAGGTGTTATTGTTGAGCGAAGGAACCAGCCTTTTTATGAGTAACGACTCTAAGGTGGATAAGTGATCTGGGTCCTTCGTATAGCCAATTATGGAGAAGTGCTGCTTCAAGATCTCTATTTTACAAAGTGCAGCATGATTTCTAATATTGGAAAATTCAGGGTGCTTAATTCTTTTACCTGTGCGAAAGCTGAAACCCTTATGGCTGCAATATCTCACTTGCAGTAAACCTTTCAAGTCGGATCCCCAATGTTAAGAGCCCGGACGTCCAGGGGGCGATGTGAATTTTATAAACAACATTCGATTCTCACATGAAGGACTGCAAAGCGAATTCTTTTTGGAAAATTAAAAAATGAACCTATTTACAAGGATTATTCGAAATTAAGTTTAAGTTGGAAGACCATGGGAATTTCATATTCAAATGATTTTTTTTAGGTTTTAAAAAGTTCTTAAGTGAGAACTTGGTATCAGACAAATACGGAACAGAAGCAAAATTAGCTATAGGTGGTTGGAAAAATTTAGTTAATAATTTATTCATTATTCTATGGACTATATCTCTAGGATATGAATTTTTTTGAAAGAAGTTTAATAAAAATTCCATTTCCCCATGAAATATTGGCCAACTGGTAGAGTATTTTAGTACTCTATGGACTAAAGTGTAAATACTGTTTAGTTTGAAGGTTATTTGGCATGAACTATAATAATTGTTGGCTAATCCCGTATATGTTATTTTTCTATAGACAGCTGTGGTAAATTCAAAGTTAGTTCTTGTGACATTGATATCTAAAAATGGTAAATAGCCCTCGTTCTCCACTTCCATTGTATTCGGATGTTTGTTGATCATATATTCTAAAAATTGGTGAGCATTTGCCATGGATGTTAAAAAAAAAGTGCAAAGGTATCGTCCACATATCTTCTAAAATACGCTGGTTTAAAAAAGAGGAATGTACACTGGTCTAAAAATTAATATTTTTCCAAATCATAAAAAACATAAAAAAATTTGCAAACATGTACCTAAAGGTGAACCATAGCAAAATCCATCGAACCTGCGAAATAGAGCTGCTGGTAAACACGAACATGGAATTCTTGCAACAGCAAGTTCCAGAAATTGTTTAAAAGTAGATCTATTAAAACCATGAAATAGAGTGTCAATACTAAAAATCTTATTTAAAATTATATCAATGGTTTCGGTCAGTGGTACATTAGTAAAAAGAGATTCAACGTCAAAACTGACCATATAATATTCACAATCTTGGTTAATAGTTTGTTGCTGAAATTCATAACTGTTTTTTAGAGTATAATCATTTGTACTATGTTCAGATAGTAAGCCAGCTAAAAATTAGGAGATAGAGAACGATGGGCTGTTATATGCAGCCATAATAGGTCTAACAGGTGTATTAGGTTTATGAATTTTTGGTTGTCCATATAAGATACTGAAAGACGAACCAGTAACAAATAATTTCTAATAAGTTGCATCATTTATAATATGATCATTTTTTTATTTTACCTTAAGAATCTAATAATTCTATCCTCTCTTTTATATATATCAAGAAAATTGGGCTCACCATGAGATTGGAACTTGGGGGTGTCAGACACAATGTTATCCATTTTTTCAATATAGTCATTTTTGTTCAGGATAACTACACCTTTACCCTTATCCGGTTTACAAATAACTATATCTTCCCGTTTTTTCAAAGTCAGGAGTATATCTAAATCATTTTTTCTAAAAAATGGTGTCCTCGTTGTTCTTAAGTTAGCATAAATTTTGTGTATGAGAGCCGACATTCAGAGGTAGAGCGAATTAGATATATATATATATATATATATATATATATAATATATATCTATATATATATATATCGCTAAGTAGCGCGTGACAATATATTTAGCCAAGGCCACAGGAAAAATACCTCGAAAATGTGTTGAAGTAATCCAGGTTCACATGATTATGGATAAAAATGATGATATGGCCAAAACAATTAGTAAAATGTGGAAATAAACATTGAATGCAATGTAAAATAAGCTTTAAATTAAATGAAAAATAAACATTCCTAGGTTAAAAGAAAGACTATAGATGCACAAAATTAATAAAATAAAAAATGTGTACATAAGTAGGAATGTGCAAAGACATTGAAGAAGCCAAGGGCATTATTTTATGAACATCTACTCATAAAAGTATACAATATTATGTATAATGAAAACTGAACACAACTAACTAATTCTTTTCACAAAGTAATACTAAGTTATGAATCAATTCAATATTTGCGTACGGGGATGTGACCATTCGACAATTAGCCACCGCCAGTTCGCCTCCGAGGAGGTTTAGCCGCCACCTATTCGTCAGGGAGGACTAACTATTAGCCGCCGCAAATAGGTCGTTTGTGTTCATTGTGAAGATTTATGTTGTGTGGTTGTTAAATGTAATGAATACACTATTCAGAAAAGGTTTGTTTTTTTTTAGTGTTTAAAAACAAAGACATCCAAATTATTTCTTTACCTAATATTTTTTTTTCCAGTCTCTCTCAAGTCTTCAAAATGGAAACAGACATTCTTAGCAAACGTGGAAAAGAGAACAGTTGATAGCGGGGTGCCCAACACCACTAGGTAAAGCTAAAAAAATATTGGAACGCGGACGAAAGAATGAAAAAATGGTCTCTAATACAATGGTGAAAGACACGCTTTGGAATATCTCAGAGGAATAGCCCATAACTATCAATTGAAATCAAGTTTCTATTTCTTCATTTTTGTTATTTTTGTAAAAAAAAAATTTACGATTTTTTTGGTGTAAACCAATAAACATTCATTACAATGTTGAAAAATTTGTTTAACTTGTTACATAAACCAATAAAATTTGTTTTTTGCATTTTATTTTGTTTTGTTAATTTGCACCTTGTAGTAGTAAGGATATAATAAACTAAAAAAATTGGAAAGTTGTAGATGGAAAAACCAAATACACACTATTTATATTTCTGGTGGCGAAATGGCCCAACTGGCCAAAAGCTGGTGGCTAACTAGCGGTGGCTAACTGTCGACGGTGAATCGTCACCAACCCCCTGCATACAAAGCCCTGCAATCACAGCCCGAGAACCAAAACAGTCTGTATAATGGTTTTCTGAATTATGTACGGATATGTAAATAACAAAAAAAGTAAATGCCAACATTGATGATCTTCATTTGGGTATTTATCATTTATGAAATGTGTTGTGGTGTGCATCTGGATACAATTTAAATGACGATAAAATGCAAATGTACAAGTTTGATCGGGTAGAAAGATAGATAGTCGAAAGCAAGGTAATAAATACTTAAAAAAAGACATGAAAACCTGGCCCCATGACTATAAAGTAGATTGTTTCAATAACTGAAAAGATATGAAAATTTAGAGACATTAAGGGAAACTTGCGACATTAATAGTTTGAAATATTATGGAGAAACTTGGTTTGAATACCAAGTTTCTACGTAATATTTAAAAATACCAATGTCATAAGTTTCCATATTAAACGAAAACTGTCATATAAATAGGTTCAGCTGGATGGACTGTATGTGGGATGAATAAAGAAATGAATGAAGATTATGATGTGAATGATGATGGTCCTTCACTTGATTCTTTCTGAAGTCTTCATCCTTAAATTCTAATCTAAGAACGTTCAGAATAAGAATCTATTTGACAATTTCAATTCTGGTGATATAAAAATATAGCCTTCCAAGTTTGTAAAACTTAAATATTTTTGTAAATGATTATGAAAATCGCAAAACAAATCTATTACCTTCCTAATTCCAAAGAACACAAAAGCAGTAATTGGTGAATAGTTGAGAATAGTTTTTGGTAACAGATTGACGTGATTAATGACATTTCGTTTATCCATAATGCGACCTAAATTAGGACAACTTTCCAGTTTCGATGTTGTCATTATAGCTGATAAATAGTGCAATAAAGTCGCCAGTCGTCAGTGATGGGAAATTGAAAAGGAATAATAGCTTTAGCATTAGTGATTTGCTCAATCATACTAGACTGTTTTTTCATTGCTTATGCGTCATTAAACAACCAGATCAATAGTATCAAAGAACTTATTGAACAGTTTCGATAAAACTTTCGAAGTCTCTTGACTTAATTTCACGCTGCATAACAAAATGCGCTTCGTCCATTGCCTGTCCAAAATATTGGTTCTTACTACAAATAAAAGTGTACAGTTTGAAACTGTCATTAAACACAGCAGGTGGAGAAGTAAAAAATTCAGGGTTGTACCTTTTGAAAAATATATTTAGCTTCTACCCCAGGAATCAAGGGTGATATGAAATATAAAAGAGTCTATCAATACAAGCAAAATAAAACAACAAAGCTAAATGTGCGCATGCGCGCGCGCGTGTGGATATGTATGTGTGTTGAACGGTAAATCATAGAAGTAAAACAAAAATACTGTTCAAGGATCATGATATATGTAAAACATGAGAACATGTTCATATGTATCAAGAATGTGCATTATTTTGCAAACGAAGTTCAGAGAAAAGGAGAGCACATAAAGAAATATAACAGAAAATTTAAAGATTGGTATAAATATAAGAATAATATGAATATAAAAATAATATAAACTGATAAATAATAAGGTATAAATATATTTCAAACATACTAAGTAAGAAAAAAACGCATTTCTAGACGTTCCTTTTATGATGCATTATAACCTAGAGATATTTTGTGAACTTCAACATTTATTCCATTACCAGAAGACAATGGACACTTCTGTATTACAGGGAATAAAAGACCTCCGGCTCTGTGGGTGAGAGAAACTGATAGTTCAAAGATATATGGCTGAAACATGATAAGAATGATCTTTCTCTCCAGATGAAGGTACGTGATATCTTTCAGTGATAATTCCATCATTCAACGACAATTGCAGTAATATCTATCTTTATTATGAAAAGAAAATAAACCACATATTCCATTAAATTTGCAAGATCTTTGGAGGCTAAGGAATTCCATACAAGATGAACATATTTCAGCAATATTACATGCAAAGACCTCAAACATCTATGTAGATATGAGAAGTCTTGCAAGCAATTCTCAGTTTACGGTAAGAATGAAACTGAATGCGTTTTGGATCCTACGTAGGGATCTTTTCTCCAGCATGACAAACAGCCACTCCATTTTATACTTGGTGGGATGAAATTCAGTACTGTTACTAGGATTGCATCATTTGCGGTAGAGTCTAATTAACAAAATATTGGAACCCTCTCCCTAGGAACACCAGACAAATTAGGTACAGGGCTTTAGAAGATCTGAATGAGTACGAGTTTATAACCTCTAGTAAAGAGTGTAAAATTAATTGAGTGGTTCATGTTATAGGCCCTGTTCAGTTTTGCCTTTTCTAATATTAACGTAATTCATTTATGTTTGCTTTTGGTTTTGTTGTCAGTCATTTAACGTAGCTTTATAGTGTCTTTTGACTTTTGTTTATTTTGGTTTCCACTTTATTATCTAATCACCTCGTTTAGGAGATGGTTTGCTGTTTACCATTATTGTTGGACCCTCCCATCGGTTTGTATGTTTTTCTTGTGTTTTTCATATTTGTGAGCGTGTGTGGGTGTGTCCAGCTGTCACCAGTGGGTAGTGGAGTTTTCTTCGATGTCGGGGCATCCGAAGGACTTTGAATCTACGTACGGCCTCCCGACGAAGGATTCTCGGACGCTCTAGGCATTTACGGCATTATCTGCAACTTGACTGACTCCCGTGTGAGGGGAGAGAGAGACTTGGTGTTTCTCCTGCTTGGCCTGAGTGAGACGTAGCGCTCAGGTGTCTTGGCCTCAGTGGTCGTAAGAGACGATCAATATTGTATGCCGTTGCACTGCCTTTGCCTCTCATGTCTGTTCCAGTGCATCCTTGAGGTCGGCATTCGGCGCTTCAGCTGCGAAGAAGTTTAAGCCACCATTAATATCTCTTTATATTTAGCCTTGTGATAAATATTTGTTTGTGGGGTTTTGCTGACGTGTCAGCCCAGGAAAGATTGACCGTACGTGTGTGACCCGTAGGGTTATGGAAGTATTTCATCGCTGGTCTGCAGTATCAACGTGTTAATTATTGGATCACCAGTCATCATTATTTACTTATGATGACGAAAGTGTATTTGTGGTTTGTTGTTAGATGTAGGGAATTATTGTATTTAGTTAGGTTTAAGGATTCTTTCTCTCGGTACCCTTTCCTGTCGTGTGTTTGTGGTAATTTGTCGTCTTAGTATGTTTGTGTATTCACACCTTCCCCCATAGTTTTCTCTCCTCCTGTTGGTATGATCGCTAGCTAGGAGATTGTGTTTATTGCTTATAAAGTGTGTGGTCCTTTGTTTTTCAGGTGATTACGTAATAGTAGTGGTACCCTTTTGTATATAAATGTATTTATTTATTGTTATACACATAGTTTATTTGAGCTTCATTTTTGCTGTTCCATAGGCTATCTCTCCACTTAAATAGGAGTTGATAGTTTTAAGGTGGATGTTTCTAAAGAACTGGTAACGTGAGACTTTACAAGAGGCATTGTATTTGTCATATGGTTAACCAAATCAAAGAGGTCACTAATATTTATTTGAATAAACTTAAACCACTGCTATTTACTTAAAGGACTGTGGCGGTCAGGAAAGCGTCTAAACTCATTGTAGCAAAGTTAAGGCTTAAGGATAAATTTATCGAGAATTTTGAAGAGCAGCATAATAATTGGAAAGCAGTTTTTGTTGTAGTCAGTGATTATAAAACTTAGTATGAAAAACAAGACAAAACAGAAAAGAAAGTTTATAAACTGTTGGATCTACAAGAAAGTACCGACTAGCAAAGCAGTTGAAATAAGCCCAATTTTGGTAAGTATCAGATAAATATACATAAAGAAAAGACAACTTCTACACGAAAGCTCTGCAAGCAAACACTGTTCTCTCCGCAGTGAGTTATAGTTTCACAAGGCTATTGCTAACGCACTAGATTTTAACTCTGCCCACAATAGATTAGGGTGTGTTTTTTCTATTACTATTATTTTTTCTAATATATTCCTAAGTCCTCTCGGCAAGTCTATAAATATGTATGTATGTATGTATGTATGTATGTATGTATGTATGTATGTATGTATGTATGTATGTATGTTCTGGTATGTATGTATGTTAAATGTTAATTTGTATTTATGTACATTAATTTTTTATCCGGGTCTCCTTTCCAAACAGGATATGCTTACCTGCTTAAATCACTTAAACGTTGATCGTTATAGTTCGACAGATCTAAACTGATTGATTGTTTACCTCCTTGAGAAAAACCCAGTGTCAGTTCTCTCTTAAGATTTAAATCATCCCCTTCTTAAGTCCTCAGCCATCTCCCAGCGAGGCAATATTTGGGACAGTACTTAATGAAACTGACCGTATAAATCCTAATCCAGAAGCTCGATCCCCATTCTATTTGGTTATTACTTTTGAGACTATTTATTGTTATATTTGTTATGACTTATATCTTAAATTTTGCATATTATATTACATATTCTATTTGATGATCTTTTTTCATTAAAAGTAGTAAAAATCGGTAATTACCATTCAGTATGTAAGTATTATGACAGTCTTATAATCTCGTCAGTAGATTACTTCTATTTATTCTTTTTTATTATTTGAATTTTCCGTCTGCCATACTAACCATTTCGTAAACAAGTTTGTAATATTTTGCCTTTCATTGCTCTTCATTTTAGGTTTTCCCCTCATTTTCATTCTTCAAGTTATTATTTACTTAAATTTCATTTCCTTTTTTATAGTATATTTTTTTCTTTACCGCCGCAGAGTATTCTGTCTTATTCTCTCTTTTATGGCTGTATATTCTCTTTTATGTTTTTATAATTTATACCTTTTTAAGTTTCGCATATATTACATAGCATTTTATTTGAAAATATTTTCCATTTAAAGTTGCAAAAATCTGGCATTACCATTCATTATTTCTTATTACACCTTCTTCTGAAAAATATATGACATGGAGATATGAAAACTTATTAGAATAAAAAAGATTCAATAAAAAATTATTATAAATCACCGTCTGGATCGTCTTATAACTCATAAATCTAATGCGTGTAACATCTTTTACTTTTTATAGGGTTGTTGCACATAAACTCATCATTAGGAGATAAATAATTTATTTACAATAATTATCACAGAAATTGTAATTATATGATTCTTTGCAAAATGTACATTACGAAGAATCTTCGTCGCTAGATGATCTTAGTTCAATAACAGATATCCTTTGCAGCATCGCTGTTTGCAAGTTTTCGGAATGCTTAACTGCATTTGCCCGTTTCACAGCATGCATTCTGTAGGAATGAATTAATTTCCCTAATGACTATTGTTCTCGGTAACCTAAAGCAAAAAGTAGTTCTTTTTGGCGCTAGAGTTCTCAGTTAGACCTGGCGGTGGTGCTTATCCAAATGAAACATCGAGTAGGTTTGCGACGATGCCAAACTTCCTCAAGACTTTTAATCTGACTCAAGCTTATCCCAGCATCCTTTTATTCCGGGTCCTTTCTTTAAACTTACGGTCGTAAAATTTCCTTTTTAATCCCATAATCTGAATCTTTCCAGTCACACAAAAGCTGAATGGTTGTTGTGGATTAAGTTGACCTTGTGTTTCGAAAACAGCTCATAAAGTTGATTACTCTGTTTATTTTTAAAAAATTCATGTAAAAAAATTTTTTTTTTAGGAAGAGTTCGAGTCCTTTAATACATATCACAGTTTTTCTACAACTTTTAAGAGATCCATCTCAGATGAAAATATAAAAAAACAACGTTCTGTACCCTACGATCAATCTAGTTCAGTACAATACTGGAATCTTAATGTACTAAATGTTTTCGAGCTTTATTACGTACTCATAAAGCTTTAACTTGTATGCTTTATATAATTTGAATTCTGATTGAATCAGTTTATATTTGAACATTATCAAATGTGTTGTCAGGTTCTTGAAGATATCTGTAGCCTGGCATCGTCATTCTCTCTCTCTCTCTATCTCTCTCTCTTACCATATTCGTTGTAGAATTGATGAACGTGCCAAACATCAAATATTTCATAGAATAATATTTTTCTCCATTAAAACAATTTCTTGGATGTTAGGATAATGAAACGATAAAATTAATAGACATTTTCTTTAAAATAAGGCTCTGTTTTAGTAAAAAAAAAAAAATTCTTTCTCCCTTTTGAAGTACTCGTGGACATTGAATATGACTTCTCGTGTCTGAGCACTTAATTGCTGCCGTGGGGAGCCTTCCATCTTAAACCGTCACGCTTGGGTATCAGAACCAATCATAAGCTACTTACCCTTCCTGACCTGAGACAGAGAGAGATGTGGCAAAGTGTATGCCAAATCTACACTGTTTTTTCGCCTTAAGTGAGGTTTAATGAATGAAATTGGCGCAAAGCGGCAACGTCGGAAACCTACTCTATGTTTCATGACATTCTGGACAGACTATAGTATATAGTACTATAGTAAGTGAAGCTAATAAACTCCCAGAAATTAGACGCAACTATGGCGGAAACATTCATCAGCCCTGTAGTTAATGCATTACTCGAAGCATTCGTGGATTTCTTAGTCCTGAACAGACCTCCTAAGACTATCAATAATGCCTGGGCCAAGGCTGGAACAAAATGAGAAGCACCCTTAATCACTAGATCAAATTAGGACTTGATCACGAGCAATGCTGATACAACCAATGAAGATGTACGCAATATCAGGTACTGAAATTTTTCTTTAAGCATTTTTTTTTATTATAAGCCCTATACGCTATAGATTATAATCTTTATGTAGTCTCTTTGGTGACTCTAGTTTTTCTTTTACTTTAATGTTCTATTTTCTCTATAACTAATTCCATTCATGTATTCAGAGAAATTATTTGGCCCGTAGACCGCATTTCCAAACAAGATTCGTTTTATTTTGAACAACTTTAGCTTGCAAATGTTATATCAAAATGACTAGGGTTAATTAAACACATCAAGAAAATGTAATAACAAACTTGCCTTGAAATATAATTTCCACATAAATCACTGAAATTTCTCTGTTAGTCTTCATATCGCTAAATGAAGTTATAAGCTATAAAGCGAGAAAAAATTATTAACTACCACACCACATATAGGTTTACGTCATAACTATGCAAACCACTCCTCCGCATCTCGCAAAAAAAAAAAAAAAAAAAAAAAAGGAAGAAAAAAGCTTATTGATTAGATCTCTATCTGCGCAATACATCCATTTTATGGTTTTTACTTGACTTATAGTAAAATGTACAAGGCAGAATTTTATTTCACTGTTCTTAAATGCTGAAATACGATATTGCGAACTTTCGCCTCATTAATTCATCATCTGTGATGAATAGTTAACCCTGCTAATTTTCTCTTGATAGTGTCAATTACCAAGCTTCTAATGGCATAACGTAATAATATATAGCTCAATTAACCGTATTTATATTAGTTGCAGCAGGCTGGCAGACAGTGAATGAATAACTTTGCTTGATATATATTATACACTTGAATTTTTTTCCAACTCGCATTTCATATTTCCATGCATTTATCTGTTTATTTATTTATTTATTTATTTACTTATTTATTTATCTATTTATTTATTTACGTATTTATTTCCTTTTTTAGCGGGGGGTGGCGGCAGGGGCGTTAGAAATTTCACCTTTCTTATACTGGTGATGAGAAACTTGCAAATATGTTATTATCTTTATTAATAGTTTCTCACTTTCTACATGAATTCCTGTCATAAGTAAATGAACCTTGCAATGTTCCACATGGGTTCAGCATAAGAAGTGAATATTCTAGGGAAATCTTCTTTATTCATGTACGTAATGGAAAATTCTTGAATTTATCATTTTGTTTAGCAAGCTATCTGTGGCCCTTTCAAAAATTTTAATGATTCTGTCCTCCTAAGATACTGTATTTAGCTACAATCAGTAAACGTGTATCATTTGTATATCCAATATTTTGATTTATGAGTTGTGTCTAGTAATACTCGCGATTTAATTTAGTTTCTCTGACGAAAAAATGAAAAGTTTCCTGATAGACTATATACAACAGCGGACCATATAACCAACCTGATCTTACTTATGGAGTTATGGAAAACTATTTACGTGATGATTATAGCTAGTTATCATAGCTCCTGTTAGGTCAGCATAAAGCCTTTCCGCCCATTTCGTCGATCAAATGTTTTATACCAAAGTAACTTCTCCGTCATTATTTACACAGTGAACTATGTCTCATATAAACATGCTGCTATGAATTGTCCGTTTTCCAGGTACAGAACTGCATTAAAAAAAAATCAATTATTCATTGAAAATTTGTCAATAATTTTTTAATACACACATAATACAGAAATTGGTCTATTTTTTTTTAGGTCTCTTCATAATTACAAATATCTTGCGTGAAGTCATTGTTAACTATCTGGAATAGCTTTGAGCAAATGCTGTTGTCCCATCCGCTTCTGTTGGTTTTTGTAATAGGATGGGTGAAACTCAAAATTTTCTACATAAATCATTACTTCATCTTATTTTTTGTGGAGTTTGCTGCTGCATGTCCTTACCTAGCACCTGTTAGGAAATTAGGTTGATCCTTTTGAAACTCAATGGGTCTTGACGTGATAGATTTCCCAGTTTGCAGACAAACTGGTTCCCAATTCTCCATTTAGATTACAAAGTGTGCTAAAGGCGAAACTGGATTTGTTGATTAAATATTGGCAGGAAATTTACATTCCTATTTTTAAATGAAAAATCTTTTCAACAGAATCTTCCTAAAATTTTCCAAATACCATTGTCAGAATTTTCCATAACTGATCTAACTGTCCGGTCTACTGCAACCTAAGCACATTATGCACACCATCAATTCCCTGTTGAAGGCGTAAAATAAACAGAATTTTAAATACAAAGGAATCCCCCCTCATCACTGATAAAGAAGATGGATTACGTTGAAAATAGAAACAGCTGCCGGTCAGAAATTCCCTCGAATTACCTCACTACGTCCCGGATGCAATCATCACTTGACAACAGCTAAATGTCACTGAGAAAAGGTCTCCTGCGAGAGTTCTCCAGTCTGTTACCTTCCTTATCAATATAAAGCACAGTGAAAATTGTGACCAGTGCAGTAAAAAACATGCCAAACCAGACAGAGCGCTTGAAAATCTCCCCAATAACATAGAAACACGGTTCCTAAATAATTGTACTTTATGAGATGGGTTGGCTCTGTTTGGTAGGGGTGTAAAAATACTGTCACTGCAGGTCCTGCATGTAGTAGAAGGCGACTAAAAGGACAACTGCTGCTTTGCAGTCTTACTTTTTAGTAAGAGGCTAGGCCCACTGCCGATAACCGTGGAAAATGCTGCCTTGCAGTAATAATAATAATAATAATAATAATAATAATAATAATAATAATAATAATAATAATAGTTTTTATTATCAGCTTAAGGTCATATACACGGAATATACAAAGGATAGACAATAACATACACAGTTTAGATACATAAGATAACATGATAAACTTTTTGTTTTTTAATTATTGATCGGCAAATACCCACACTTGTTAGTATAAAAGAGGGTAATTATAATAATGTTAATGACCGCAATAAAATTGAGAATAGTTAAAAAATTTAATGTAATAAAACTATATTGACTATAATCACAGTAATAATGAAAAAAGGAAAATACCAGTAATAGCAATCATCATAGCAGTACAACAATAATGCCAAATATTCCAGATGACATTTTGCTAAATAAATATTAATTCATCTAAGGAACAAACGCCGCATTTTCCCATCTTCCCCACGATATAGATCTTTGCCTCACTACTTAGGATGCTTTGTATGAGTGATCAGCCTGGACATTGTTCGCCTTACAATGATTTTTAAATTGTCCAGGGGGTTTTCTGTGAACATCTGTGTGGCGGAGTGGTATCGAGGCGTGTTTGTGGGACGTCTCAAATTGTCATTGTGAACAACAGTGATACGTCTCATGGTTTTTCGGGTGTAGTTCGTCCAATGGGAGCACCCATAAATACTGCAGCAATACGAGTGGGAGAGCAGCAGTTTGAAGTCTCGGTGACAGAAGGTAAACCTCCTTGCAATCATGCTGCCAGTTGCTACAACGTCTCTGTTCTATGTTTGCCGTATCTTTTAGGTCGTCCGCCATAATGTGACCCACTACTGAAATTCGTGTCCGAATTTCATTCGATGATTTCCGAGGAAAATTTGTAGATCTGCAATATGCTTAAGTGATCTCGGGAGCAGCGACATGCACTTGGTTTCGCTGTATAGGGTATCGAATTCTTCTGCATATTGGCGGCAAGTGTCAATGAGACGTTGGGGACGGTGGAAGCTGCTGCCTTGCAAGTGGACTTTTTAGTCAAATTCGAGGCCCACCGCCAATAACTGTGGTTGATGGCAGCAAGGGCATGTGGTTGCAAAAACCCCTTTGCCAAACAATGAACCATGCCTGATGTAAGAAATATGAATAGGCGAGGAGTACCGCAGTGTTCACGACTGTGGCCAAAGAAATTAGTGAAAGAGTAGGAGGTACGTGGAGCGTTGGTACTCTAACAGGAAGACCGAGGGAGATATTAGATGTGATGGAGAGGAGGATGGCAGATGTCTTGTGTGTGCAGGAGACTAGGTGGAAAGAGAGTGGAACCAGAGAGGTAGGGAATGGGTATAAGCTTTATTACGTAGATCACAAGAGGGAGCAATGGAGTGGGAATTATAGTCAGTAACAGCTGGAAGGAAAAAGTGGTAGAAGTAAGGAGAGTAAATGATAGCCTTTTAAAGATTCCAATAAAAATAGGAGACAAAATAGTAGATATAATATCAGCATACGCTCCTCACATGCTGTGCTAAGAGCAAGATAAATAATTATTTATACAAAAGTTTGAGGCTGTCATTAGAACGGTGAGGAAGGAGAAGAAATGGGTTGCACCCGACCATGATCATGGTCGGGTGCAATCTATTCTTCAGGGGGCTTAGAATATCTTGAAATGGGTACGCAGATAAAGAATTCAACACGATCCACCAATACCTAATGAAACTGCCTTACCCACAATACTTTATCGAGAAGGCTATAAATAAAACGAATACAATATACTATAGAGGTCCCACTCAGAGCAGACAAATAGACTTCAACAATAAAATAAAAATTCCGTACGATGAAAACATCCAAAAAGCCACAGAACACCTCAGGTCTAATAATGCTTTTATTTCCCATTATCCCAAATCCATCGAGAGTTCACCCGTGAATGGCCCCCAACCCCCCCCAAAAAATGAGGAGGAGAAGCTGGAATTTACAAGATACCGTGTAGCAATTGTAATGAGATTTACGTTGGGTGAAACCGTTAGATCCATCTCACAATGATTAGGAGAACAAAAAGATCAGTGCGATATGCATCAGAGAACTCGGACATTTTACTACAAAAGGAAAATGCTGGGATCTGCTATCATCAACCAAACCAACAATATGAACCTGTCAGGAGGACACTGGCAATCAGATGACGTTTACGAACTAATCCTTAGGCCGCTCCTCAAGCAGGTGTCCAAGAATATCCTACCACCGGATGAGTCGCCAGACGGGAGTTAACGAAGCCAAGAATCACCAGGGAATAGTCCCATTTCCACCCTTCCTGGGTCACCAACAAAGACTTACTGCCACACCCATATATATTTTTTCTTTTTGTATATTTATACTCTTGTAAGACATCCTATATCCGTATTTTACCAGTGATGAGGAGCACAGAACGAAGTGCTCGGAATATATGGTTGCGAAGTTCAAATAGTTTTTTATGAACCTTATATATATATATATATATATATATATGACTATATATATATTATATATATATATATAAATATATATATATATATATATAAGATCCGTCACGTGAATTAAAGAAGGAGGTACCAAGACTTTCAACTTTTATTCCAAAGATGACTTTGGAATAAAAGTTGAAAGTCTTGGTACCTCCTTCTTTCCTTTTCACGTGAGGATCTCTTCACCCACGGGACCATTGTGGAATTGCAAGATATATATATATATATATATATATATATATATATATATATATATATATATATATATATATATATATATATATATATATATATATAGGAAGGGGGTTTGCAAAGGTGGTGACATGTAAAAATAGAAGAAAGCTACAACATTAGTGTTTAATCCATAGTTTTTGAAGATCTCTAAGATGAATAGTGACACTTCCAATACCCTTTAAGTCCATGTTCATCCCCGATAGGAGGAAGATGCTGAGAAGAGGTGAAAATAAAATGTAAAAAAATTATTTATATTACCGTCTAATCCATACTTTTTTTTATTGTTGGGATGATTAATGACGCTCCCAAATTCCATAAAATCCAGATTCACCCCTGGTAGGAAGGAAGGGTGAAAAGGAGTGGAAAGGGGATGAAATGTAAAAATATCCAAAAAGGAGAAATATTAGTGTCTAATTTTTAGTTTTCAAAGTTGTTGAGATGAATAATGGCTCTCCCAATGTACCAGAAGTCTAAATTCAGCCTCAATAGGAAGGGGGTTTGGGAAGATGATTACATGAAAAAAAAAAAACTGAAAATGACAGATATTTGCATCTAATCCATAGTTTTCCAGGTCATTGAGATTAATAGTGACTCTCCCTATGTCCTTTAAGTCCAAGTTCGGTCACCAAAGGAAGGGGGTTTGAGGTGTGAACATGTAAAAATAAAAGAAAACTACAGTTGTCAAGGTCTTTTTGATGAATAGTGACACTCCTAATACCCTTTAAGTCCAAGTTCAGCTCTGATAGGAAGAAGGGGATTTGATAGATTTTAGTGTCTAATCCCTAGTTCTTAAGGTTGCTGAGATGAGTAGAGGCTGTCCCGAATCACTTCAATTTGAAGTTCAGCCCAAATAAGAAGGGTGGTTGAGAAGTGAGGAAATATGAAATGTCAAAAATACTGGGCAATGTAACCAACAGGAAAGTGAGAGAGAGAAGGGGGGCGAGTTTATCCGTGGTCATTCACAGTTTTCCTGGGGAGCACCAGATTGGTCAGCTGGTATATATATATAAAAATGTATGTATGTACACTCTGAAATGCACTGAGCAAATTCAACTAAACTTGGTAAACATATGACTTACCATCTTGAAAAGAATACTCTTGTGAAAATACAACACTAGCACCAAAAGAAGAGGGGAGGACCTTGGAGGGGGCCAGTGTGAAACATAAATATACCTAAAAATGACAGATACTAATGCATAATCCATAGTTTTTGAGGTTACTGAGATGAATAGTGACACTCTGGATGCTGTTCAAGTCCAATTACAGCCCCAGTAGTAAGAGAGGTGAGAATGGAGTAGGAAGGGTGTGCTATAAAAATTACACACTAATATCTGTGGCCACCGCTTGTTTAATGCTGTAATCATTCACAAAAAGCGTTTTTGACCACAGCGACCACTGCGTCAGTAATGTCTTTTCTTATATTTATTTACTTTTTTTGTGATATGCAGTGTCAGAATGGATGTGGAAGAAATAGCTTTGCTTTTGGCTGTTGGATCGCAGGCTAAGTCGGCTCAAACAGCGCCAAAGACGGCATTGGGTGCACCCAGTTTTACATGATAGACATACCTTTGGTTTATTTGTGACATTGTACCCATCTTTAGAAGAGCAGGAAGAATTTTTTTTATTATTATTATTTTAGAATATTTATGTTAGACCTAATCAAAATTGACATATCGAAGATCAACACCTTGATGAGGGATTCCATCTGCCCAGAACAAAAACTTGTCATAATATCAAGGTGAGTCCTATATTGTAATCAGTTTTATTGAAGGAAATGTCTTCTATATATAAATCAAACAGCTATTTCCCTGGAAAAAATGCCACATTTATTAATTCTATTTCCCTGTTACATACTGTATATGTTCGTTTCTAGGAGTCAAACATATCAATTTATATTCTGACTGTGTATCAGAAACTTTGCTAACCGTTCCTGGTGAAGTAATATTTGGATGGAATGTTTTTGGTGGTGTTGGTGTGTTCTTATAGTGTGAGGTGCTTGCATATTTTTGCATATTCAGGTGTGTATGGTCTATGATAACACACAATCTCTTTTCTCATTGGCTGAAACAGCCAATGATGGGGTGCCTGCTGTCCCCAAAAGGGGTGGTTCACCACTGTGTGTGAATGATGTCCTTCACTTGTACGTATCTCAACACTCCCAGCAACGCTGCATTGCCGAGGGGATTCACGCTACCACGGCTTATTGGAAACGGGCGCAATACGCCGCGGTTGTGTGTCAACGATTCCATAAGCTAACATTGAACAATCAACAGCACTTATCTCACTGCTTGGTTTAAAATGCCATGTGTGAACCTACCCTAATCCTTAGTTTTCAAGATTGCTGAGATGAATAGCAACATTCCCTACTTACTTATCTCACTGCTTGGTTGAAAATACCCAGTTGTGAACCTACCCTAATCCTTAGTTTTCAAGATTGCTGAGATGAATAGCGACATTCCCAATGCCCTTTAAGTCCAAGTTCAGCCCTAATAAGAAGAGAAGGTGAGGAAGGTTGGAAAGGTATAATTTATTAAACAACCGAAAATGACAGATAGAGGTAGTAAGAGTTAGAGGAGGTTAGACCGAGAGAGAGAGAGCATATGGGTTCAGACCAACGAAGTAGGTGGATCAAACGTTGGTTGTGATCCAGACTTCAAGGGGCATGTTGCGTTTCTCTTCTCCCCATGACGTCTTTTTATTTATTTGCTCATAAATATACCCAGGGGTTGCTGTTTGTTTTTAGTTCTTATCTTTTGTGGTAGTATGTCAGTTAAAATTATGATTTCGCAAATAATAGTGAAAAATAACTATGAGAAAAAAACGTGTATATTCCAAAAGTTACAGCATCTTCGATCTCAATACTGAAACTTTTTAACTGATTTTAGTTCCTATCTGTTTTGATACTGTGTGAGCTGTGATTATCATTTTACAAAGTAAAATAAAATGATTTATCAGAAAATCTTTTTTAATTTGGTAAAATTTTCGATTGTCTTGTAAAAGAGGCCACACAAGGGGTTCTCTACAGATCTATATCTATATCTATACATACACACACACACACACACACACACACACACACACACACACACACATATATATATATATATATATATATATATATATATATATATATACATATATATATATATATATATATATTATATATAATATATATATATATATATATATATATATATATATATTAGTGTGTAATTTTTATTGCATCAAAAGACCTTTGTTTTCTTGCAAACAAATCAAAATGAGATTCATTAACTGCAAATGTGGTTTTTGCCCAAAAGCTTTAAGGATTTCTATGTCAGACTTTGAAATTAAAATGGTATCGTACCAAGGGTAATGAATACCTCGGAAGCCTCTGGATTACCTCCCAAGTCTGCCACGCTGATTTTTTACCTCTTCATTGAAATGCTGAGACGGTATCGCAACCAGTAAAAGCGTGAAAAAATAGCAACGCTGATACGGGTATTTCCAATGATGCTGCAATAACATGTATAGGATGCCATCGGAAATCCTTACTTCGACCAAAACCTATCCACATTCTATGAAGTCCAACTTTTCCGAATAAGGAAATTCAAAAAAATACAATGTTAGTGTCTGTACTGTACTACATGGAAATGTCCTTACATCCATTGATGACTGCATGCTTGATATGAACGAACAATCGAGTGTCAGCCTCTTCATGGTTGCACGGGTACAGCTGGGTTATGTCTGAAATCTTATTTGTAGGGACATTTTCCCTAAGGGATGTTGAAAAATAGAAATCCCAGTTCCATGAAATGACGACTTCGCAGTTGTAGAACTTAGATTGTAGTCAATTTTATCAACAGCACTGGTTGTGAAAATACCTTTTCATAAAACAGAGTGACTATACATACTATATATATATATATTATATATATATGTATATATATATATATATATATATATATATATATATATATATATATTATATATATATATATAGTATATATATATATATAATATATATATATATATATATATATATATATTTATATAAATATATATATAATATATATATATATATATATATACATATATATATATATATATCTTAAGCAAGTGTTCTAGTAAATATGTCTGCAAGACTACAAAGGCGGGAGCTTACAAGGACTAAAAAAAAGAGGCGTCCGAAAACGCTTCCATAACAGGACAATCACCATTTCCAATACCACCGATCAACGCACATAATCACCAGTGATTTATGATTAAATTCTCGTCGAACAAATATGCAGTTTCGTTGCGTAGATAGTAGATAGTGTTCTTCGGAATCTCTCTCTCTTTACACACACACACACACACACACACACACACACATATATATATATATATATATATATATATATATATATATATATAGTATATATATATATATATAGAGAGAGAGCGAGAGAGAGAGAGAGAGAGAGAGAGAGAGAGAGTCCGAAGAACACTATCGGCGCAACGAAACTGCGTAATTTGTTCGGTAGAATTGAATCATAATCACTGGCGATTGTGTGCGTTGATGGTGGTATTGGAATTGGTGGTCGTCCTGTTATGGAAGGGTCTCCACGCTTCTTTTTTTAGTCCTTGTAAGCTCTCGCCTGTGTAGTCTTGTAAGCATATTTACTAGATCACTAGCTTAAGATTGGGTCTTGGAGATGATCCATCTGCGAAATCTGATTTCCAGACGGTAGACTCTGGATTATTCCATTTGTAAGGCAACTGGTTTACAAAAATAGTTCACTGTCACTCTAATCTACAGTATTTTCAGTATCCCTTATGTATAGGAAAATCTTCAACCTACCTGAACCATGTGTTATTAAACGTTTTGCATAATTATTCTCTGTGAGAGGGTTATACTGTGGTCTTGGTGTAAATTTTATAATAATTACTACATATGATTTTATAAAATCGATACCAGGTTCTTTTTGTATTTATATATATTTAAATAAATAAGCTACCGATTGATTTAGGATATTGGAAAAACAAATGGCTTATGACACTTGAGGTGTTCAGTTATTTTTTTGTCAACGTAAGGGAGCATTATATTGAGGGACCTCTATAGGATATTTCATTTGCTTTATTGATAGCCTTTTCTATAATATATGCATTCACTGTTTATAGGAATTCCAATTTTGCTGTTTTCTCTATCCATATCCTAAGTTATCATGATTTTTTCAGGATATCATTGTTAATTACAATCTGGAAAAAATATTTAATACAATTTGTCTACATATAACCTAATTATTCTACCTAGCAATTCCACTAACATAGTAGTCAGACTTGATTATCCTATATAACTACGCTTTCTATTTAGAATAGGTTAATCAAATATATATGGTCTTGTCATGTAAAAAGTAGTCTTGTGAGCTTCTTAAAATCTATATAAAAAAAAAAAAAACTGTTACAAACCGCAAAAGAGAATCATTAGTCATCTATCATGGTATATCATGTTACATTAAACTTTCAGTTAGGACTTAGCCATCAAGCATATCTTCATGCAGTATTAATAACTATTCAACTGTTGCCACTGACTTTTCTTTATTTTTCCTGATTAAAATATCATAAGACGTATTCTTGCATAGAATGTCTAACCGGCGGTTGACCCTGTCCATAAAGTGTTTCAGCTGAATATTTAAAGAAAGGCAGGAAGAAACTAGATGCGAGTAACGAACACCGAACTTCCTTCATTGATTGAATCCATATCTTCCATTTTGTACTTGAATTATAGCTAAGGTAAACTCAAGGTAAGTAAAGACCATTGTAGTTTTTTTTATGTTCATTGACTCCGAGGAAATGTATGATTTTCTCTATGATAAAGATTTTCGAATTAACAAATAGTAGAGGAAAGTTAATCCCTTTTGATAATCCTCTACTATGTTCGAGAAAAAACCATATAACTTTACATAATAAAAAAAATCCTTATAAAAGAGTGCCATTTCATATGTAATAAGGTTATTTAAGAGAATTTTCAGGTCTTTATGTTGTAGGTACTGGATGCTGAAATAAGTAACCTTTCTGGCAAACCCTTGTTGAAGCTGAATAATTTATATCATCTATATAGGTCACTATTCAATTAATTCCCCATCCTACAATTTTTGGCTATTTGTAAATTCCTCCCGGTTTGTGAATATCGTTCATGTGAATTTTCCAGACGTTCAGTGAAGAAGAGATCGTTCTTACTAAATAAATAATTTAAACTTATTTTTCTTGTACATTAAACGGATATTTAGTTTGCTCAGCCAAACAAAAATATACACACATAATGTTGCGTGCCCGTAATGCATTTCTATATTACCATAAAATTCATGCATTTTCACATCTTATACGCATGCGAAATGTATTTAGATATAGAAAAAGGAAAACTTGAGCAAAACAGAAAACAATTAATCTGTTAGGTTTTAGGGTGTTTATTAATAAACTTGAAGACTTTCTATAATATTTATCTTTTTTA
>NC_087207.1:80780192-80787692 GCF_015104395.2 Macrobrachium nipponense
AGATATTACTAGTTAATCCATAGCTTTAGAGGTTGCTGAGATGAATAGTGACACTTCCAAAGGCCTTCAAAATTAACCTAAGTTCCGCCCTAATAGGAAGGAGCGGTAAGGGATGACATGTACAAATAACCAAAAACAGCTGATATTAGTGTCTCATTTATAGTTTTCAAGGCCACTAAGATGAATAGTGACACACTTTGGTGTCCTGGACGTCTAAGTTTAGACTCAATACTAAGAGGGTGCAGGGATGATGGTAACATGTAAAAATAACCAAAAACTAGATATTAGTGTCTAATCCATGGTTTTCAAGGGACACTCCTGATTCCCTTTATGTCCAAGTTCAGCCCTCACAGGAAGATGGGGTGAAAAGTGGTGAAAATGAAATGCCAAAAATTAACAATATCAGAGTCTAATTCACAGTTTTTCATGTCAATGGGATCAACAGACACTCTCCCGATGCCCTTCAAGTGCAGCCAAAGTGGGAATGGTGAGAAGTGCTAATAAAAAAATGTCAAAAATGCTGGGCAATATAACTAAAGCAACTACCTTAACAGGAAAGAGAGAGAGAGAGAGAGAGAGAGAGAGAGAGAGAGATATATATATTAAGGGAGAGGAATGAATTCTGAGAGATATATAGAGGCCTGTCAACTTCTTTTAGAGTCAGTGTGAACTTCAAAATGCAAATATACTCTCTTATGTACTTGCTCCTAGCTCTTGTTTCACTTACCTTTCTACCGTGTATTTAAGGATATTCTCAAGAACGTGTTCCTTAGTGTAAAATATATATATATATATATATATATATATATATATATATATATATATATATATATATATATATATATATACATTATATATATATTTATATAGCATGGTGTCACGGTTTCGTTTCCCGCTACAGCACGTCATTATTTCTTCAAAAAGTCTTTGAAGATTAATCAAAAGGGTTTGTATCCAAAAACAAGTAAAGAATTTGAGACGTTAAGAGGGCATTGTAGTTTTTACAATTTCACATATATATATGTATATATATACATATATATATATATATATATATATATATATATATATATTATATATATATATATATATATATATATATATATATATATATGAATAACTTGATCACGAAGTATATAAAACGTGATGCTATGTATAAATAAAAGTTTTTTGCCACGAAGGAAAAAAATGAAAAAGCGAGATAGCCAAGTACTTTCGGTCCTGTTCGGACCCTTTACTGAGGCAAACTGATTTTATAGAGAACAACATAGTCAAAAGAAAGCTTAATATACAAAACTGACACTACAAGATTAGCAAGCAATAAGGGCGATTTTCACTCTACAGAAGGAGGAGCAGCCTGAGGGAATCCACTCCTTGAAGGATACACGCAGTAAACAAGTGATTTACCCAGAAAACAGTACAATTTGAAAAAAACACAGGAGCATGTACAATTTAATATCCTGAATTTTTACACAAATTTCCCCCCAAAAACTTATTATTAATGAAAAGACGAAAGAAAATATAAATATATTATATATATAATATATATATCGAGCAAGAGAAAGAGGGAAAGAAAATATCGAACCAGAGAGAGAGAGAGAGAGAGAGAGAGAGAGAGAGAGAGAGAGAGAGAGAGAGAGAGAAAGAAATAATAACTATATACATGTGGGACTAACTTTATTAGTTGTTCATTTATTTTAAGGTCCTTCATAAACATCTTACAAATATATGGGTCCAAATGGTACATTCCCAGACTAAGATTTAGGTTGTTTCTTGGTCCAGATATTGTGGACTCGTGATACGCAAAGCGCGTAGGAACATAGAAGAAAAAATTTAAATTTAATATTAAGATGTTCCTACGCGCTTTGCGTATCACGAGTCCACAATATCTGGACCAAGAAATAGAATACATAAAAAAGATAGAAACGATCTCTGCTACCCACCTCATTTAATTGATTTATGTTATCAAAAAGCTCACAAAAAGTTTTATAATGTTGCTATTAATGAAAAAGAAATTGCCTAAAAATGGTACTTAGCTTACCTTATTTTCGTGGATTTGAAACCATAAAATCAATATTTTTCAAATCGTTTAATGTTAATGTAGTGTTCTCTTATAACAATACCATTAAAGATATGCTAATTAAGAATAGTCCCGTAACAAATAACAACATCATTTACAAAATTCCTTGTAAGGATTGCCCATCGTTTTACGTTGGTCAGTCTAGTAAAAATTTATATGTCCGTATTAAGCAGCATATGTATTCGTGTTAGAACAGCCCAGACTTCAAATGCACTGTTTATCCATCTGAGTGAAAAATCTCATTGTATTAATTGGGGTGATACCTCGATAATTGCTAGATCTAATGATTATGTTTCAAGAAATTTACTGGAATCAGCAATTATACAAATCACTAATAAAACAACCTAAATCTTAGTCTGGGAATGTATCATTTGGACCCATATATTTGTAAGATGTTTATGAAGGGACCTTAAAATAAATGAACAACTAATAAATTAGTCCCACATGTATATAGTTATTATTTCTTTCTCTCTCTCTCTCTCTCTCTCCCTCTCTCTCTCTTTGGTTCGATATTTTCTCTACCTCTTTCTCTTGCTCGATAATATATATTCATATTTTCTTTCGTCTTTTCATTAATAATAAATTTTTTGGGGGGAAATTTGTGTAAAAATTCATGATGATTAAATTGTATATGCTCCCGTGTTTTTTCAAATTGTACTGTTTTCTGGGAAAATCACTTGTTTACTGCGTGTATCCTTCAAGGTGTGGCTTCCCCTCCCCAGGCGGCTCCTCCCTTCTGTAGAGTGAAAATCGCCCTTATTGCTTGCTAATCTTGTAGTGTCAGTTCATATATTAAGCTTTCTTTTGACTATGTTGTCCTCTGTAAAATCAGTTTGCCTCAATAAAGGGTCCGAAACAGAACCGAAAGTACTTGTCTATCTCGCTTTTTCATCTTTTCCTTCGTGGCAAAAACAAAAAACTTTTATATATATTATATATATATGTGTATATATATATATATATACATATAATATATATATATATATATATAATATATATATATATATATATATATATATATATATATATTATGATATCACAGGTTCGTTTCCCGCTACAGGACATCATGATTTCTTCAAGAAATCTTTGAAGATGGAGCTCAAGGCTTTGTAGTTAATACTGTGTTCTCTTATAACAATACCGTTTAAGGTATGCTAATTAAGAATAGTCCCCTAACAAATGACTGACAGCATCATTTACAAAATTCCTGATAACGATTGAGTCTCTTTTTACGTCGGTCAGTCAAGTAAAATTTTATGTGCACGTATTAAGCAGTATATGTATTCAGTTAGAACAGCCCAAACTTCAAATTTACTATTTATCCATCTGAGTGAAAATTCTCAACGTATATATTGGGGCGAGAGCTCTGTAATCACTAGGTTTAATGATTATGTTTCAAGAAATTTAATGGAATCAGTAATTATACTAATCAATAATAAAAAACAACCTAAATGTTAGTCTGGGATTGTACCATTTGGACCTATACATTTGTAAAATGTTTATGAAGGACCTTAAAACATGTGAATTAGCAACTAAATAAATACACATGTTTTTAGTTATTATCTCTCTCTCTCTCTCTCTCTCTCTCTCTCTCTCTCTCTCTCTCATGCTCGCTATATTTATTTCCTATGTTCGTTTTTCACTCATTGTTGGAACATTTTTGAAAATTTCATATTTCTAGTACAAAATGTATCGTCTCTCAAATAAAATTGCCTTGACAAGTCACCGATCCTTAATTTAATTTTTGGGATTTTACTAAATCTGTATGGTCGGGTTATATATACCTCCTTGTTTCTCAAAATGTATTATGACCACGTGTGGGAAACTGCCTTAAAATCTCTAATCTAGCCCACGGGCATTTTTTTGTTTCTTTAAAGTGAATTAGACCTTATGCTAATCCTGTAATGTCAGTTTGTATGCTAAGCCTACTTGTACTATTATTTTTGCTGTTCTGATCAGCTGTACCTCAAGTAAAGGGTCGTGTAGACTGAAAGATCTCGGCATTTCTCGGCCTTTCAATTACCTCCGTGGCATTACCTTTATGGATATGATATATATATATATATATATATATATATATATATATATATATATATATATATATATATATATATATATATATTTATATGTATATATATATATATATATATATATATATATATATATATATATATATATATATATATATATATATATATCTATATATATATATATGTATATATATATATATATATATATATATATATATATATATATATATACATATATACATATATATAAAATGTAGCTTAAAAACTATTACTTAAGAGGGTGTTATGTATCAAGAACAACTTAGTGTACCAAGCTGTGCAAGTGTTTTGTAAAGCAATGCAGTAACTCCTCTGAAACATACATAACAAATATAATAATAAATAAATAAGTAAATAAATAAATTAATAAATAAAATATAAATAAATAAATAACAGATAGTAAGAAAAAAAATAAAGTAAATATAACAACTATTTTAGCTATAGCAGACACAAATTATCCATAGCCTAGGACCTTAACCATTAACACTCACCCTCAAATGCAAAAATTACGTTATTCTATGAATCAGTGCCCCTCAAAACTCATAAGAAGTGGTATTACACAATTATATACAGCACTTTTCCGAGTCGCCCTATTTGAGGGGCTCTGGGAAGATAGCACCCCTATAAAAATGGGTTGTTGAGGTAAAAACAAAAGTGGGACTCTCCTGGATTTGTGTTCTCTGGGTCTTAAAGGTCTCTAATCAAGTGCGAACTAAGGATGGGTAATCATTCCTATGTGACAAAATGACCGTCTCCATTATTAACGACCAACCAATGATGTGGAAGATTTCTGCCTATTGATGCATACTGGATTAATTAATTGATTCGCTTTAGACTAAAATTACCACCCATGATAAAAGAAAATATTAAAAGCCTCTGGAAAACCTTTCCCTAGGTTATATGCAACAGAAATGCAGTCCTCACCTGCAAAGGGCATTATTTTTATACCTGCTCATTTATATTCATGTCTTTCATAGATTACTCTAAGAGTTATTAAGCTATATTTAATTCATCACTTATCATACAAAATTCGAACAGAAATAAAGTAGCTCTCACCTACCAAATTTTAAGGGCGATAGTCAAGAAGTAACAAATACGCTTAACATTTATATCAGCCTTCGTCTATCCCTAAAAAAACTTCTCTAATAACACATTTACATATGTATACCTAATGGGAGGCACAAAACTGGATATGGTAGCGTGGCATCTGAAAATTTTTAATCAACTTACAAGGCAATTGCAAAGAATTAATTTGGGACTTAATTAAACTCTGAACTACAAAAATAACTTTATTTCTCTAAAGGAAAAGCAAATTCTAACTATCGCCAGACAGCTATGAAGTTAATAAAATGAAAGACACAGAAAACGAACTTTCTAGATCAAGATACCGGTAAACTAAACTATTCCCACAAGTGAAACAGAAAATAAAAGGTAATCAACTCGCCATACTCTGATATCAATTCCACAAAATTGAATAGTCAAGCAGTAAATCAATTACTCTCTTCAACATGCATCACCATGTAAAATTATCAATACGCTGTAATAATCCGGTCACAGGGCCGACAAAGCGACAATTCAAAAGAGTTCCTGTCAGAAAGAAAGACAACTCTTATTAACAAGCTTGTCAAAGTAATAACAAATAATAACAAATCTCATAAAGAGGGCAGTCATACATTTCACCAACAAGTGCCCAAAAAACGGAATGATAACAATCTCTCACGAATCTCTCATGAGAAAGAAAGGTTTTCTGCCACTTCACACGTCATCTCAAATAGTGCGAGATGCTGGAAAGAAATTCATTAATGAAAGTTCCAACAATCTCACCTCGGATGTCCATGATAATAGTTTGTATGACTGTCACGCGCCCTCCGTCTTAAATGACAAGCTGAGCGAATATGCCCCCAAAAGCCATAAGACACAGTGGAGGTAAAACTCGACGTCTATACGAACAAGCATTCTCGTAAATCCACTTCCGAGTTCGTTGCGCAAAACCGATCATGTAATAACACATTATTTATTTCACAATTCATGATCTACACATAACAGATTTTTCTACATTTTATATTCTCCATGTTAGGAAGGTAATCTATTTCAAATAACACTTATCTCTCACGGGTTCCGCCTACAGAAACAAACGTACGCACGAACACATCGTTCGAGGAATTTTCCATGCAAACTCAGGTTTTGTCAATGTGACCTCTGAGACAGGAGATTCTTTTTAGCAAAGAACATTGACTTTTGTTTCTGCGAGAGCTAATGCTGATATCTATTATTTCAAAGAATGTCATTATTCACCACATCTATTCATCAACTATATATAATAAAAAACATTATAACTTCCGAGGTTCAGACTTTTCGTCTCATCCCTTTCATATATTGCCGTTACTTTTATCGGTATTATAATTACACGTATTTTACAGAATCATCAGCAGTTCAGTACTATTATAGTAAAATGTTTCAAAATAATGACCAAAATAATTTTCATCTTTATCGTCAATATATCTCTCAAGGAAAACAATGTTTCCCTGGAAGTAAGCGTGATATAATGGCCATTTTGTAAGGGATGTGGAGATGGAGGAGAATGGAATATACAGTCTAAACATTGCCTAATAATACCATCGAAAATATTTGTTTGAATATGTAAGACAGATGACAGTGGGGGAGAAGAGCATTGGTGCTGAGGAGAACAGCACATGGGTAAAGTGTTTTTTGTAAGTGCTATATGCAAAACTTGCTGCTTTTAACGACGAAAACTTTACGGCTTAAAGGCGTAAAGTAAGAGTATGACAGCTGACAATGTTACGATACTGAAATAGTTGGAACTATTTGGTGAAGTAAGTAGTTGGGTAAGTGCAATTCAAGACTTTTATGATAAAACTTAAGCTTTTACGGGAAACTGAGCCACTACTCAGTGGAATGATCAAGGAGGTTATGAATTAAAGGTGCATGCTGAAAAAAATCTAGAGCTGGTATTAAGAGCAGAAGATCAGAGCATTAATAAAAAAAAATGAAAGGACAAATCTGAAGGTAAATTATACAACAAGAATGGCGCCTAATTTAAGGTTAAAATGCCTAGCATTGGTGTTTAGTCAGGGTTAAAGATTACTGCAAATTGAATTAAGTGATTAAACCACGCGATATATATGAAAAATGTTGAATGAAGAGTTTTACGAATACCGAACGCTGGAAAATATTCAGTCAAAGATTGTGGAAGTGGTAAGTATATGCTGAAAATAGATGGAAGAAGGTGGTAAGACTAATTATTTGTTAAATGGATTTTTAAAAATTAAGGAAAGATGGTCCGAAAGGGTAAGGGATTTAACAATAAAATATAGCAGAGAAAATAGGAAG
>NC_087207.1:80792975-80802975 GCF_015104395.2 Macrobrachium nipponense
TGCATATATTCACACACACACATATATATAAATATAAATATATATATATATTATATATATATATATATATATATTCTATATATACATATATATATATATATATATATATATATATATACATATATATACTATATAATATATATATATATATATATATATATATATATATATGTATATATATATATATATATATATATATATATATATATATATACTATATATATATATATATATATATATATATATTATATATATATATATATTGTCACTTTGTTTGTGATATTTTATTCTTAGCTATTTTATTATTCTGGTTTTTGTTATGATATGAAATTTTATTGTTATCCATTTAGTTTTCCTCCTCCCCGGTGGTTTGTCTTGTTTGGTAATTGCCACTAATGACCATTCTGTCTTTCCATATATTTGTGAGCGAGGGGTGCTGTCACCGTGGCTGTGTCGGAGATTGTTTGGACTGAAGGAGTCAGTTGATCTCTGAGCCTTATTACTCCTGGTGACTTGGATTTTGCTACGTATCGCCTACTTGGATTATGATTATTTCTTGAAGGATTTACGCTTCATCCTGCCTCACCTTCGGCTCAGTAAATGTCGAGGGCTCTCACTTAGCCAAGGTATAAGTGATTAATATTTTTGGAATGTTCAGGCGATCTTTGTGATGCCCTTGGCTCTGGTTTGATTTGGACGTCCGGGCGGGTTTTTGGAGGATCATCCTCGAGGACGTAGGATCGCTGATGTGTGAATCCTGTGGAATATCACTTTGTCACTTCACTTTTGTCTCTGGACGCAGAGGCATATAAGTAATTGTAAAGATCACGGCTATAACTCCAGTGTTACGGAGGACAGAAATACCTACTATATATAATTAAGGAGATCACGGCCACAGCTCCAGTATTTAAGAGGAGGGAAACAACCGCTAGGTTTAGTTTGTATTTGATAGGTTATTCTTGCTTTCCGTATGCCTTCTCCTGTCTGAACCCCCTTCTCTTTGTGGATGTATCTTTGCTTTTCCTATCTTAATTGGGTAAGTGTGTTGTTTCATAAATAATTCAGGGTGATTGGTTTTCAATAATATATGTATTCCGAGGTTCAGGAGTAACTTCTGTCTAGATATTTTGTATTAAAAAATAAGTATTTTGTGGTGTTTCGTTTTCCCCATGAATTAATTTTTGCACTTTGATAATATTTGAGAGCTATTCCACTGATTGTGGACTTAGTTTCTTGTTGTGAACAGAGTTTTGGTAAGAAAGTTATTTAATTTTTAGTAACGGAAGAAAGGACCGTTACAAATTGGCGACCGTTTGAACAGGATTTTACGTTCCTGTCTGTTCTCTAAGTGCAAAGTTAATTCTTTGGGGGCTTGGTTTTCTGTAAACAACATTTTTTACAACCTCCTCGTGTTTGGTTTGTTGGAGTTTGCTTATATTTAGTTAGTTTGTTTAAAAACAATGGAAACAGTTAATGTGTTAGATCTCCTGTCGGGAGAGGGGTGGCAAGCAAGGCTTGCGGAGCTTGACAGAAGTGAATTGGAGCAAGTAGCTCAACATTTGGAGTTGGAGTATGATGTATCCATTAGAAAAGGCTTATTGTTAATCAGGTTTATGATTATGTCAGTATGGTTAAAAAGGGTGAGGTATTAACACCCAAGACTGAGGTGTCTGTATAGGTATTGTCTAAACAAATTGAATTAAAAAACTTTAGAATTTAACTTGGAGAGAATTTAAGGGCTGGAGGAGAGGAGAGAGAGAGAGGAATGTTTGAGAGAGAGATGCGAAATGCAGCTCCCTCTTCCCCTCCTTCCTCCCCGAGTAGTTTGGTAACGCCTGCCATTAATTTGGGGCAGGCCCTTAAGTTTGTGCCGTGTTTCCAAGAGAATAATGTTGCGGAATTTTTTGTGTCATTTGAGAGGATTGCGGCCAAATTGCAGTGGCCCCAGGAATACTGGACCAATCTCTACAAGAGTAAACTTGTAGGAAGGGCTCAAAAGGTTTATGTAACTTTGGATGAAACTTTGTCATCAGATTACGAAAATGTTAAGGCTATCGTGTTGAAAGCATACGAGCTGGTTCCGGAAGCCTACAGGCAAAGGTTCAGAAATTTGCAGAAGGGTACGTGAACCAAACCTTTGTAGAGTTTCGCGAGGGAAAAAGACAATTTGCCGAAGACTGGTTTAAATCGAAAGAGGTGGATGACAGGGAAAAATTAAAAGAATTGTTATTTGTAGAAGAATTCAAGAGGTGTGTATCAGATAAGTTAAAAGTTCACCTTGAGGAACTGAAAATTGACACTTTACAGGAAGCCGCTATTGCTAGCGATGAATATTATTTGTCACACAAGAGTGAGTTAGGAGCATCAGGGACACGTGTTGAACCGAAATGGGATAGGACAGGTCGAGGTGGTTATAATAAGAGTAAGACGTTTATACGGCCTAATCATAATAATAAGAATCAATTGCAGGGCACCAGGAACCTGTTAATAGTGATAAAAGTTTCTCTGCTTATAATGATAAGAGAGGTTATGGTTCCCATGATCCAGAGTGGAAAAAGAAGGTAACGTGTTTTTTTATTGTAATAAGAAAGGGCATTTGAAAGTTCTTGCTTTGCTTTCAAAAAATCATTGCAGGCTAGAGGAAGACCGGTGATGGGAGTCGGTAGAAAAGAAAGAGATCCTGTCCGACCAGACCAAGTGACCAATGACTATCAGACTGTTTTGAGAGGTATCTGTCTAGTGGGAAGTGTCGTCGGTCAATTCACCCATTGAAAAGGAAGTAAGGATTTTGCGGGATACTGGGGCGGCCCAGTCCTTGATCTACGGGATGCGTTACCTAAAGATTTGGCTTTGATTATAAAGAGTTTGTTTTGCTGTCTGGTTTTCCTGATTCAGTCGAGTCTTACCTCATTGGAAATTTTCATTTGAAATGTCCTTCTTTTTCAGGAATTTTGAAATTGGCAGTAGTAAATAAGTTTCCTGTCAAAGAGGTTGATATTGTTTTTGGGGAATGACGTGGCTTTTAAGAATAAGACTTGTCCAATTTTGATCAATCCAGAAGTAGCAGTAGTTACGCGTTCTAGTGCTAGAGTTGTTGACGTTGCAAATGATGTAGATTTGAGTAGTTTGGAACGTAGTGAATATTGTAGGAGATATTAATATTTTGAGGGATCATCCGAATTGGACTGTGGAAGAGCTTGTTAAAGCCCAGAAAAATGAATTTCGCGACCTACCCATAGAGTCAGGCGAAGAGTCGGACTTGACTGTACCTAAATTTAGAATTATTAAGAATATTTTGTATAGGGTGAGTAGGCCGATGGAGGTTGGTAACTCGGAACATGAAAATATTAAGACAAATAATGGTTCCTTATATTTTACAGAAATGCTTTGATGTCGTTGGCTCATGAAAAGTGGTTTGGCTGGGCATTTGGTGTTTATAAGACGACCAGCAAACTCTTCGCGAACTATTTCTGCCCAAGTTTGAAAGCAGACGTTAAGAAGTTTGTTAATAGTTGCGATGTGTGCCAAAAAGTCGGTAAGCCGAATCAACCTGTTCCTAAAGCTCCTTTGTGCCCCATACCCTGTGGTTCCGAGCCTTTCAAAGAGGTATTATCGATGTTGTTTTTGGTCCCTTACCGAGGACTCGTAGTGGGAGTGAGTATTTTCACTATAATGGATAAAATGTCTCGTTATCCTGAAGCTATTCCCCTCCGTACAATTAAGAGTGAAAAAATTGTAGAAGTACTAACCAACTTTTTTACTAGGTTTGGATGCCAAGGTCGTTCAGTCAGACTGTGGGACTAATTTTGTTAGTAAATATTCAAACAAAGGTAAGATGAATGAATTGGGCATTAGACATGTGACTTCTTCCCCATATCATCCAGAAAGTCAGGGTGCCCTTGAGAGATTCCATCAGACCCTGAAGTCAATGATAAAGAAATATTGTTTAACTCATGGATCCGACTGGGACAAGGAATTGCCTTATTTATTATTTGCTTTTCGGTCAGCTCCAAGTCAGTCCTTAGGTTTGTCACCTTTTGATTTGGTCTTTGGACATTGTGTGCGTGGTCCTCTTGATGTTGTAAGGGAATCGTGGGAAGGTGATATCCCCGACATCAGTTTGTTAGATTATGTGACAAACTTGGGTGACAAATTGTCGAAGGCTTGGAAATTTGCCCGAGAAAATTTATTGTGTAGTCAAAAAAGGATGAAATACTTTTTTGATAGAAAGGCTAAAGTGCGTAATTTCGCAGTAGGTGATAGGGTTTTGGTACTTTTGCCGTTGCCGGGTAATTCTTTGAAAGCTTCCTTCTCTGGACCATGGAAAATTTTGAAGAAAGTTAGTGAGGTAAATTATTTGGTTGAAACTCCGGAAAGAAGGAGCCTTTCCAATTGTGTCATGTGAACATGTTAAAAGCATATAAGGGAAGAGAGAAAGTTATTCCAATAGCCACTATTACGGACGATGTTTCAAATAATAATAATCTTTATTCCTTTTCAGATGATAATTGTGATAATGAAATTTGCATGTCGAGTAATAAGAATTATTTGGAGAAATTTGATGGTTTGGTCTCTCATCTCAGTAGCGAGAAACGAAGGTCTTTAAGAAAATTGGTTATGGGTTACAAAGAATTGTTTTCAGAGGTACCGGGTCGTACGTCTATTTTGGAACATGACGTGGACGTTGGGAATGCCACACCAATAAAGCAGTCCCCTTATAGGTTAAACCCCTTTAAAACTAAGGTAGTAGCCAAAGAAGTTGACTATATGTTAAAGCATGGTTTAATAGAGCCCAGTAAAAGCCCATGGTCCTCTCCGGTAGTGTTAGTGAAAAAACCTGATGGTGATTTTCGTTTGTTTGTTTTGACTATAGGAAAGTTAATGAAGTCACGCAGACCGATTGTTATCCCTTGCCTCGTATTGAGGATTGTATTGATCGCATGGGAAAAATCAAAGTTTATTAGTAAATTTGACTTGCTAAAAGGGTATTGGCAAGTTCCTTTATCAAACGAGCCAGGGCCTTGTCTGCTTTTGTGACTCCACAAGGGTTATTTCAATGCCGTGTAATGCCGTTCGGCATGAGAACGCTGCGGCTACGTTTCAACGTTTAATGAACACACTGGTTTATGGTTTGGAAGGTTGCGTTGTGTATATTGATGATATCGTAATTTATAGCGATGACTGGGAAACGCATCTAAAGCGTATTAGGGCTTTATTTGAGGTCTTAAAAAAGGCCGGATTGGTAATTAATTTGAAAAAAAAGTGAATTTGCCAAAGCGAAGGTAAGCTATTTTTTAGGTCATGAGGTTGGTTGGGACGGTAAGGTGGCGCCTAAACAAGCCAATGTAGAAGCCATTGAGAACATTTCCATTCCAAAGTGTCGAAAGGATGTCAGAAAATTCCTGGGTCTAGTTGGTTATTATCGTAAATTTGTAAGGAATTTTTCTGACATCGCCGATCCGCTCACTAATTTGTTAAAGAACAAAACTGTTCCTTTTAATTGGACTCCTGAAACACAAAGGGCATTTGAGTGTTTAAAAGGTGTGCTTCTTAGTCCCCGTTTTAAGGGCTCCGGATTTCGACCTGCCTTTTTCGCTTGCCACTGACGCAAGTGATGTCGGTGTCGGAGCGGTCTTACTACAGAACGACGAGCAAGGCGTTTCTCACCCGGTCGCGTTCTTTTCGAAGAAATTGAATTCTGCTCAACGAAAGTATTCGACGGTCGAGAAGGAGACACTCGCCCTCATTCTGGCTATTAATAATTTTTCCATCTATATCTTTCTTTTCCACAGGAACTCCTATAAAAGATTATGACTGACCATAACCCTTTGACCTTCATCAACAGATACAAAAATAAAAACCAACGTCTGATGCGTTGGAGCCTCATGTTGCAGGAATGGAATCTAGAATTCACTCATGTCCCGGGAAAAGACAATGTTGTGGCCGATGCTCTCTCTCGCAGCGTTGAGTAGGGAAGGATTCTTGCAGAGGGCTATGCGGATATTAAGGTAGTATCTGTATCGTTCTGGTTACGGTGTGTGTACTGTTGAAGTAGGTGCTTAGGTTTGTATTGTAAAAGTAGAGGAGAGTGTAACATATATGTATTAATTCTATTTTCCTTTACAGGAGTTCTGTAAATGCCTAGGGTTATAAAATTAAGAATAGTCTAATTAAGGCCATAGGTGAAGATAGAAAGTACTAATCGGTGTTCATATTTTGTGGCAATGTTTATTTTAATGAAGGTTGAAGTGCTTATAATGCATAATGGAATTGAGTGTTATAGGATACAAATGTGTAATATCGTAAAAATTGTTACTGAAAAGTGTGGTATACAATGATGTTGGTATACAATGATGTTGGTATACAATGATGTTGGTATTTGTTGGTCTTTGGCGCATGGTATAATACGGTGAGGTGATTAATTTGGTGATTAGGATATTAATCGGAGAATCTACATTGTTAGCGGACAGCTACTAATCCGGGCATTCTGGTTTTCAGGCATAAATTAAACGCTTCACGAAATTTTGTGTGTTGGGATTGCGCAGGGGAAAACTGTGTTGGTCTTCTCTGTGTTGTCCAGTGTTAGTATATGTATTCGGTAGGACACTTTTATAGTGAAATAGTGTGTTGTCACTGTGATATAGACAGGACTATTGTTCGCTGAACATTGTTGCAATGAGCGATTTGAAACAAAGTGAAACAACGTTGAGTGTGTGTAAATAATTATGGCCTATGAACAGTTCTATGGAATCCGGATTAGAGCAGTGGTAGCTCTTAATAATATACGTGTGTGAGAGTTTTGAAGCTCTTGGGTTCAACAATGTGTTTGGCGATGGTTTTTGAGGTTTTCTGTGTTGTAGATTTTCCATTTATTAATGATATTTTGTTAATTTTGATGCCATTGTGAGCTGCATCCTTGTTCCTTTGCCACCCCTCCTGTTGGATATCAGGTTTTGTAAGTTTATTATTTTTACATTCATACCTTTGTTTTTTCTTTGCAGGATTGTATAAAACCTTGTGTTTGGCTTGTGGGTCTTTTTAATGACTATTTAGTTTTTTTTTTTAAGTATACTATGTTATTTACTGTAAAAAAAATATATGTATATTTTTTTTCTTTTGGAGAGGAGGTGTCACTTTGTTGTGTATTTTTATTTTTATGCTATTTTATTATTCTGGTTTTTGTTATGTATATGAATTTTATTGTTATCCATTAGTTTGTTTTCCTCCTCCCCGGTGGTTTGTCTTGTTTGGTAATTGCCACTAATGACCATTCTGTCTTTCCATATATTTTGTGAGCGAGGGGTGCTGTCACCGTGGCTGTGTCGGAGATTGTTTGGACTGAAGGAGTCAGTTGATCTCTGAGCCTTATTACTCCTGGGTGGGACTTGGATTTGCTACACGTATCGCCTACTTGGATTTATGATTATTCTTGAAGGATTTACGCTTCATCCTGCTCACCTTCGGCTCAGTAAATGTCGAGGGCTCTCACTTAGGCCAAGGTATAAGTGATTAATATTTTTGGAATGTTCAGGCGATCTTTGTGATGCCCTTGGCTCTGGTTTGATTTGGACGTCCCGGGTTTTTTGGAGGATCATCCTCGAGGACGTAGGATCGCTGATGTGTGAATCCTGTGGAATATCACTTTGTCACTTCACTTTTGTCTCTGGACGCAGAGGCATATAAGTAATTGTAAAGATCACGGCTATAACTCCAGTGTTACGGAGGACAGAAATACCTATATATAATTAAGGAGATCACGGCACAGCTCCAGTATTTAAGAGGAGGGAAACCACCCGCTAGGGTTTAGTTTTTTGTATTTGATAGGTTATTCTTGCTTTCCGTATGCTCTCCTGTCTGAACCCCTTCTCTTTGTGGATGTATCTTTGCTTTTTCCTATCTTAATTGGGTAAGTGTGTTGTTTCATAAATAATTCAGGGTGATTGGTTTCAATAATATATGTATTCCGAGGTTCAGGAGTAACTTCTGTCTAGATATTTTTGTATTAAAAATAAGTATTTTTGTGGTGTTTCGTTTTCCCCCCATGAATTAATTTTTGCACTTTGATAATATTTGAGAGCTATTCCACTGATTGTGGACTTAGTTTCTTGTTGTGAACAGAGTTTGGTAAGAAAGTTATTTAATTTTTAGTAACGGAAGAAAAGGACCGTTACAATATATATATATATATATATATATATATATATATATATATATATACTATATATATATATATATATATATATATATATATATATATATATATATATATATATATTTGTAGGTTAAGGATTAATTTGCATTGTCAATTTTTTTTTAAATGTTTGCTGTGAATGCTTATATTGTTTAACTCTCAGGTTAAGGGGAAATCCTTGACATCGAATAATATAATAGAGTAATTCGAAATGGAGGGAATATCTAATTTGTAGTGTTCTAAAAAGTAAACGTGTAAATAAATAATGTACGGTCTTCGAGCGCTCGAGAGAAATTGCACACACAATAATAATTGTCGAGGATTTTCATACAGGTGCCACTGGGAAACAATAGCGTATAATTGAACCAATTACTGTTGGTGATGCCATTATCCTCTGTCAGTCTGACAGCGTTGGGGACAAATAGCTCTAATACACTATCCATCAGCTATAATGAAAATATCGAATCTGGATAGCTGCTCTAATTCAGGCCGCACCAGAGGAGAGCAAAATGTCATTGTTCGCGTCATTTCATCATCCAAAATTTTGATTAATGCTTAATCAATTAATGAATCGGCGTAACAAGAGAATAGTAAATGGATTTATTCAAACCATTGCTAAAGTTAATGTATCAGTAGAAGGATGTGTCATTTTGACGCATTTCGAAGATATCGTTGTTGAGTATACAAAAGAAATGAACTCTGATGATAAATTGTATCTCCCTACATACTTCATTTATAAATGAAGCTAATGAATATAGTTTGAGGCTGTTTAGGAGAGTTTCTGTCATGGAATCATTAATATCCTTTTGTTAATCTACACATCGACAGATAAATAGACCTCTTAGCGATATGAATAACTGAATAATCTTTTTATATCTTGCTAGACTAATTCAATCTTCAAAAGACTTTATGTTGAAAGTTTTAAAGAATATAGATCCATTTACAAGATTCTCACGTAATGAATTAATGAAAGGTCGTAGATAATCGGAAAGTCTTTACTTCTATAAAATCGAAACGTCGTATAAGGGGGAAGAAAATGGAGCAATGCAAGTTTCAGATATGAAAGCATACGACTTAGGAAAGAGAATTAATACTAGATTAAATAACATGCTAAAAATATAAACACAAAGATTAGAATCAATAAAGCGCCTCTAAATATGGAAACTGAGTGACCAAGAAAAACGTCCAAGATGAGTGACTGTTCAGTGACTAAATCAGTTGTTTGACGGTAAAGGACTCACAGCAAGAAGAGAGGTTTCATCAGTAGCTTGCTCCAGAAGTTCAGAATCACCAAAGGAAATCGCAGATTTACAACGCTGAGTATATTCCCATAATCATGTGAGAATACTTCTTACTCACGTACAGATCGTTCTATGGCTGACTCCTCTTTTTCACCCTCCTATTTTTTCTAATAAATTACAATAATAACAAAATGAGGTTTGTTTAATGTTAAAATACTTTAAATTTTCATTATTCAAATATCAGTTGAGGAAAAGGACAATGGCCCACTTTTATTATTGAATGATTATTCAAATTTGACTATTCTAACTTCTGACAATTAGTACTTACTTGGAGATGCTCAGATTATATACAATCTAGAATTATTTTATAACAACCGTGAATAAGCTTAGCGACTTGCTGATGAAAACCCATTCATCTTTGTTTTTGCTAGTAGAACATTTTGTTCCGGTCTTCAGAGTAAACAAGTAGAAAAGGGGCCGGAGAACGAGTTTTCTGTAAAGCCGGTACAGCGGATAGTAAAGGCCGCCGGAAATAAGTCTATCTTTCGGTGGTCTCAGTATAATGCTG
>NC_087207.1:80807975-80818272 GCF_015104395.2 Macrobrachium nipponense
ATTCCCATTAGGAGTCCTATTCTCCAATTTCTATATGGTGGCACCATCGAGGAATGAGACTTCTCCCCAATCCAGCATCCCAGAAAATAGCCCCCCCCTATATCAACAACAACTTTGTTCAGATGGACGCCGAAGTGGAGGTTGAAGCCCTTCGTCACATGTTCCAGCAGTTCAGCATGCTGAATTATACAATAGAATTCAGCACCAACGATAGGCTCCCTTTTCTTGATGTACTCATCTAGAGGACAAAAGACAGCCTCAGGACTCCTGTGTTCACGAAGAAAACTAATTCAGGAATGTACCATAATGGCTAAAGTGAGAGCTCTCCAAGATTCAAGAGCACCACAGTCAGGGCTTATGTACAACGGGCCCTGTCCACTGCTCCACCTGCAGGACGCGCATCAAGAATTAGACAGAGCTTCCAAGTACTCATAAACAACGGGCACTCTGATAAGCTCATTAACCATGAGATCAAGGAAGCTCTTGAGGAATGGTAAAAAAATGAAGACATACCTAAAAAAAAAAGTACACCATCACATTATACTACAAGGCTTTTATGCACTCAAAGTACCAGGTAGGAGGAGAACGGCATTAAGAAGATTGTGATAGAAAATGTCACTCCCATAGAGGAAAGAAATAGCCTAAAGCTTGTTGTATATAAGAAGAATAAGAGAACTCAGGACTTGATAATGCTGGACAACCTCTCACCACAGGCAGGAGACCCCGAGAAGCGTTCCAGTGTAGTATACCAATATCAATGTCCTATCCGTGGATGTTGGGAACCATATACTGGCACAACTACTATGCGGGTTGCAAAGAGGATATCATGTCAATTACAATAGGGTGCTATCAAGAACCATGCCCTCACCAGTCACAATTGCGCTCCATCCTGTAGCAGCATTATCAACCCTCCACAATCATCAGCAATGCCCCAGACCCAAGATAGCTACACCTGCGGAGAGTCATCCTCATACTAGACTAGAAGCCCTCTTTGAATACTAATCAAGAGGCCTTCATAGTCCCTACTAGCATATGGAGAAGCCTAAACCAAGACCAGATGGTATTAATAAATGATACCACACCAGATATGACCATTAAACAAGACACCTCAAATAAAGAAGCACCAGACTACACTAGGCATAATGCCAATGACAATTCCGCAAATAGTGATGTCATGTATTCGCCTCCTACAACCAACCAGAATCCAGAGGCGCCCTTCCCTTACAACAGTATGAACAAATACTGAAGCATCCGTATATGATTCACAAATTAGAGTTTGTTGATAAGTAACCCATGTTGTGCCACAGACTATATATACCATAGGACTCCCGTGAGAACTTCAGTCCCACAACACCTGCCGATGATGTCCTGGATTTAAGAACGAAACTTTGCGAGAAGAAACGTTGCAAGAAGAAGAGAGGAGGAGGAGGAGGAGGAGGAGGAGGAGGAGGAGGAGGAGAGAGAGAGAGAGAGAGGAGCAGACTCCCGAGCAAGAGGAATCCAGAATGAGTCATTTAGTGTCTTTTGTCACTGAGGCATAAGATCCAATTTGTGCTCCATTTTTGTAATATATTCAATTTGAGAAATACCACATTTTTTACTTGAATCCCACATTTGGCATTTTAATTGCCAACTTGAGTACAGAAGAAAAGTCTGCAATAAGAATAGAGAAACTTTTATATAAAATAAATGCGACTGGAATAGCCATTATTTTCAATATAACCTGTGATAATAATAATAATAATAATAATAATAATAATAATAATAATAATAATAATAATAATAATAATAATAATAATAATAATTTTTACAAAATTATATAAAATTCATATCTGAACGCCTTTTTCCATAAACTCCTTAAGATGTGTAAAAATGCGATTTGACCTGAAGTGACGCCATGAGTGAACCTTAATGTTGTAACCAGGATCCATACGTTTCTGGATCCTGGTTTCTTGATCCTGGCATATCCATGCGGCAAAAATAAATAGCAGTGGGTGAAAACTGCAATGTGGTTCACACTGCAATTCACTGGGAATTTTAATAAATTATTTTAAGCAGTGTACTATTTATATCAGTGATAAAAAATATAGGTTTCAAGGCAACTATTATTATAAATTCAGAGGACATTATCTTAAAATTCAAGCTTCCAAAGAACGTTGGTTTTAACTTACTACCGCAGAAACCACTGCAGCAGTATCGGGTCATGACACAGCCAGCGATATCTGAGCGGCCTGCCACTATACCAGCAAACCAGCTAAAAGTAAGTGCCATCCACTTGTGATAAAAGTATTGGCTGCGCATGTTTTAAAAAGTTTACACCAGTAACAAATGACAATGAAAAAAAAATAACTAATATATAAAATAATGAATAATAATAAATAATAGTAGTATATAACCAAAATATCTCGTGCTCAAGTAATGGAATTAGAAGTTACTTAACTATAACGTAACATACAACCCACTGGAATCTGAAGACGATCATGCTAACAGAAATTAATACAATGATTTACTTTAATCAGATGTCAGGATAAATTCTGTTCTTCCACAAGATTTCCTTCTTCTTCACCTTCATTTCTTTTGGTGTTTTGGTCATTTAAGTAAGCTATATGCTTCATCTCTTCTTCCTTCAAATAACTTAGCTTACAAATATTTGCTAAATATATTATGTTAGGTTGGTTTGCATTTTGTAACATTTGCAATTATGTATTTTCGTCATTAGCATGCTAGTCTAAAACCAAAGAAAGGTACTGTTATATCATGTTCAGAGAGAGAGAGAGAGAGAGAGAGAGAGAAAGAGAGAATTGAAGAGTTCTGTACAGAAGTAAGAAACTATTCAGTGGTTAAAGTGAAAATGACTTATATTACTCATATCATTATACTATCATTCGGATACAGTAGATACATATCTAAAAGAAAAGAAAATATTTGATACCGCTCATAGTACCAAACTACAAGCTACGTCCTTGTTTTTATATATATATCTTAATTTAAGTAAGAGAATCACACAACACGTGTCTTCCTAGTAATGCCATTATTAGCTGCCCACGTCTACCTGTATAATAAAAGAAAGAATTATAAATATATAGATAAACAGTGTGGAAATTGGATTAAAAAAAATCATAAACTCTCTTCGAGTTTATTCTGCTTCGGGATCAAAAAGCATACAACAGAATTTCTGTCTTACCGGGAATCGCATCGTCTTTCTATTCACCTCCTCCCTTATTTCCTAGTTCCCAGAGATGCAATATTTCACATTGCCATCAAAATCAAGTCGGGAGAAAAGAACGGTCAAATCTTGCGCAAGCATTTCTGTGAATATATTCTCTCTCAAGGTTTATTGAAAAAGATGGTAAAAGCGCTTCGTCTTAAAAATTTTTCGTTACAATGAAACTTCTTGAATGCGAAGAACTATTAGATTACGCTTCAAGAAAGACTAAGAAAAATAAGTGAATGTATTTTGGAATAGATATGATTCCAGAATGCTTATCATTCTCAGTCCAGAAGAAGAAGTAAAAGAGGTTCTGTGAAAAAGATTAAAAACGGTGTCTAGTTGCAAATATATTTATGGCTGATAAAGCAGTGAATATCTTTCATATGTTCTTAGTTTAGAATATCTAAACGCAAGACATCATGTAAAAACTTTGAAATAATTAAAAAAATAGAAGCTATTGAACATATTTCTAATATTTCTCATCTCGGTGTTACTAATTGTTGAAAATAATATTCGACATTAGTGAAATGGCATGCCCATACGCAATTTTATAATATGTGAATTATTGTTATGAAGATTTCTATAGATACGAATGAAAAGGGATGTCATGTGTATTATCTCGGTATTTCATGCCTATATCGTAATACTTATTTGCTCTTACGACTTTCATATGATTTTCCTAATATATTCACAGACGTCAAAGTAATTTCTGTAAACGAAACGTTACACAGTTCATCTCCTAATATAGAGCGGATGTCTCTAAAACGAATCAGTATCGAGAAGAATAAGAGGAAATGAATGAAGGTATTTGAGAGTATCTTAAACATAATTGAATATATCAAAGAAACGCTGTTTTTTTTCTATTTTACTTTTATAGAAAATAAAGGATCTCACAACTGTTTCCGGGCTATGGTAGTGAGGACACAAACCGGTATGTCCATAGCTTCAATTATTCACAGGCTTTAACCTTAGTAAGCGTGTAGATTATCAAATGTGTTAAACTGCGACTTGGTTGAACTGTTTCCACCATTGCTTTAAAGGATTGACTCTCTTGGTCCATAAACCTAAGTATCAACTCTCAACTTTTGGTAATATAATCATGATAACGTAACCTGCATTTCTTTAACAATGAATGTTTATTCACCAAACCTCTTCAGTTCTTTTAGTCTGGAGGCAGAGGGGTGTAGGTGTGCTTTGGCGTACATACAATGTTTTATTGGTGATTCTGGTAAAAACAAACCATAACAGAACCCAAATCCGCGTGATGCCACTCTGTCATCCTTGAGCAATTTTTTTTTACTGCCAAAATTCAAAATGGCCGAAGCCAAGATTACCGAAATTCGATTTTCGCCTATACCTTCGCCAAAAATGGACATAGAGATCTGATTTTGGTGTCTAAACATATGTTTTAAGGGTCTGGGAATCCATTAGAACACACAAATAAACTCTATTTGCCTTCTGTGAATATAGATTTTCACATTTCGACGATAAAAGTGCTCAAAGTGTGATGCCAGTGATGGCTGCATAGGGTTTAGACAAAATATCGGGTTTAGCAAAATGTTTTATTCACAACTTATATCCCACAGTTAAGCTGAAAACATATATATTCACACGCTACAGTTAACGTGATTAACAAGTCATAGGGATGAAAGAAACAAACAGCAGTCAAGAACGGAAACAGTCAAATGAACCAAGCAGAGATCCGTTGTATGCAAGACGGAAATTATATGCTAATTTGCCAACATAACCACACAAATCTTGTGACAATCCCAAAATGTCATCATTAGTCTTCATCCGAATCCTCATTTTGCCAGGACAGATGATTTAGTTTGATCATTGCCGCAGTCTTCTCACCGTGACATCCGCAGAAAACTGAACACGAGAGTCTCGCTGCAGACACCTGCACTTGGCTTGTTGCGCAAGGCGGCACTGAACGGCAGCCACATCTGATCATTGTGAGTACCTCATCCGGGGCGCTTGTCACATTCGGAGGTAAGGGTATTGGTACCAATGTGTTTGATGACTGGTCTGTTGTCACCCGTGTGTGTGTTGAAATGCTGGAGGGTCAACTTCAAGTGCTGCACGCCACACTGCGCGGCTTGAAAAATGGGCTTCTGTGGACGTGTTCAGTGAACGTCTCAGTTGTTGGTGGAAGGCTCTTAAGCTGTGGTGCTGCCGTGAGTTTTTTGTTTCCCATCTTTTGTGACCAAATGTCGAAACGAACTGCTGTCATGTTGTCTCTCTCCTTTGATCCATAACAGGCAGCAAGGAATGATGTCGCTTCTGATATGACGTCCGAGAAGTCAGAATCAAGGTGACCGAGGTTTCTTTAGCTGGTAGCCCATCATCAAGCATTTTATGACCGTGCCTTTGCCTATGCCCCACAGGTAAGAAACAGTATCACACCCTGAGACGACGTGTGCAGCCAAGATCTCGGAGACAAAGTCGGCACACTTCTGGACTGTTGCCTTGATATCTACTGATGTTCTGCTATGACAGGTTCCTAACATCACTAGATCACAGGTGAGAGATTCTGACTTGAAGAAATGGAGCAGCAAAACAAACACGTCAGTGTCGTCTGAGATGACTCGGATGCTTGAAGCTCCTATTAGGGCTACGTGAACCATTTGCTGGACAATCACAACATCTGCTTCCTCGTGAGTAGTACGAAGGTCATGTCGCAGTGTCACCTTCCTGTTGGACACCTCAATGGGAGTTGGGTCTTGTCCAGTTACGACCAGATGGTTATTGGCTAGCAGTTCTGCATGCTCTTTGATGTAGGTACAGATTAGCTTGATAAGTTGCAGTTTGTTCTCCGTGAGATTAAGGAAGACCTTTTGAGCGGAGAGAGGTGTATGCAGGTCCAATTTGTGTCGACGGCTTGTCTCCTTGCTGGCACGTGCTGTGCGTGTTGCGTTCTTTATACTTTTCTCATAGTATCTGTCGAACACCAAGTATGTATTGCATGCCTTCAACCTTTCATTCACGTAGCCAAGCAGGTTCAAGATGAAGTCCTCCACTGTTCCCTTGGTTGGCCACCGAATAACCCATAACACTGCACAACCGTCAATTAAGAATGCATCTGGACAGGATGACAATCGATCGGATACCTCTACTTGGAGTTTCTTCTTCAGGATTGACTTTGTCTTCGTGATGTGCATGTCGCCGTTTTCCTCAAACATAGATGGAGGTGTTGCAGCTAGCTCAAACTTCATGACATCTTTGAGATTGACGTCCCTCACATGATGAAGTCCCAGTACTCTCGAGTATATAAGGTTTGGGTCATACACATCCTCTTGTCCGACTTTTACATGCTTGCGGCTGGCTGACATGGTGACAACTTTTTTGCTGAGAGGTTTATGAAAGCTACTCGGCCAATGATCTTCATAATCTTTCATCTGTTGAAGCCCGATCTTTGCAGCAGTATCACCATTCTCAGCAGCTGGAGCAAGCTTCCCGGTAACGATATTGACAAGCTGGTCTGAGTGATCATCTGGATTCAGAGGATCAATGCACGTGATCAATCTCTCACGAAGATTCTCTCTGTCAGCAGCATCTGTTTTTCTTTCGGGCTGGCATCTCTTCCTTGTGCACTGTAACTGTACCTGATGATTCTCATTTCCCATCTCTGAGACATCTTGTACAATGTGGCTGCAAACATGGAGACTGAGCGCCCATCTCTTTAAGAGTGAAGGTTTCAAGGTGATGCCGATGATACCACCTGGACTGTGGCCGTAACGCATAAAGGTCGACTCGATGAACATGTCGTCCAAATAGCATTCCATAAGCCAGCTGGTGTCTCGTCACGTGCTTGCCTTGGAGGAAATCCTGGAATACTGGACCGGACAGTTTTTCCATCGAGTGCAGGTAATACAAGCAGTACCCAGAAAGGAAAATACATCAACTTGCTGCATATTAACATCAATATTATTATGAATGATATAATATATTGATGAGATATTTTATCATGTTAAAACTGTGTTTGTTCATATTGTGAATTTTTATTAGTATGATATGCATGATTTTGACAATGATAATGTTCAATTTTTTATATGTATCCTGACCTTTGGTTGTTGACTGTATATGTTGTATGAATGTGCTTGTTTGAAAATTTTAATGTAGGAGTGAACGCCTCTTTTATTGTTGTTATTATTTTCTTTCTTTTTTTCTTATTGTTACACTCATCTGTATATAATCCATTGTATAATCACGCCATCATCTGGCGGCTAATAGTACTTTTGTACTAATGTTATTTGTTAATTGTAACTCAACATTAAATAAAGTTTTCTTATTCTTATTCTTACCTCGCGTAGTTGAAATGTCCAGCTCGAAGTAAGGCAGCGAGTTTATAGAGTTATGTTATTAGGTTTCTGCAATAGTAGAAGCAATATTAGCATGATTAATATACGCCAGAGGTCAGAGGTACATTGTGTAGGAAATATTTTGAAAGCAACAGAGACCATGCCCATAAGAACAACTATTCTACTATGCGTTCTATGCTAATGACTGTATTGTGCGGTAAAACAAATCATCAGAGGGGAGATAGAGTTTATTTGTGTGTTCTAATGGATTCCCAGACCCTTAAAACATATGTTTAGACACCAAAATCAGATCTCTATGTCCATTTTTGGCGAAGGTATAGGCGAAAATCGAATTTCGGTGATCTCGGCTTCGGCCATTTTGAATTTTGGCAGTAAAAAAAATTGCTCAAGGATGACAGAGTGGCATCACGCGGATTTGGGTTCTGTATGGTTTGTTTTACCAGAATCACCATAAAACATTGTATGTACGCCAAAACACACACCCCGGCAAAAATCTCATTCTGCCACCATACTATTTCTACAGTTTTTTGGAAACCATTTTAGAGGTCATTCATTCTTCCAGAATAATCGAACCAATTTAACTGCTAATGATAATGTTTTCAAACTTTTCTGTTCTTCCCATGATATATATATATATATATATATATATATCTATATATATATATATATATATATATATATATATATAATATATATATATATATATATATATATATATATATATATATGTGTGTGTGTGTGTGTGTATAACAATACATACAAACACACCAGTATTTAACAAAAACAACAAATAAAACAAGCAAAGGGGGAAAATATTTCATTGCTAAAATATATTTTACATTTACATATACATGAATATATACATACATAATCTATGTTTCGGCTTCAATGAATGTCAAAATGGAGAGAAAGTGCTAGTATTATTTATATCAGTATGATAAAGAGAGAGAGAGGAACAATCAGAGAGAGAGAGAGAGAGAGAGAGAGAGAAGCAAGCAGAGAGAGAAAGAGAGAGAATAAGAAGGAGCGAACGAGAAAGAGAGAGAGAGAGGGGGGGGAATTTGCAGAGAGAGAAAGAAAGAAACAAAGAGAGAGAGAGAAAGAGAGGATGAAGCAGAGAGAGAAAGCGGGAGAGAACGAGCGGAAGATGTGTCATCTAGACAGAATGCAGCAGTACCTGCCGCCCAAGAGGTGGGTACCCCAACCAACACCCAACCCACGCTAATAACTCCGGCCAGACTACGCAGATCTCATCGCCTCAGGGAGAGATTTCGTTACCATCCAACGACCAATTAAAATCCCTGCTCACCGACCCGCCCACCGATTGTACACGACCTTGCATGCTATAAATACTTGTAAAACGTATCTTAATAATAATAATAATAATAATAATAATAATAATAATAAGCAAATACTGTTAAAAAGGATGGCAGAATCAAGCGAGCTGATTTTATTTATTGTTTTTTCTATTTTCCTTACAATTCGCTTCTCAGGCTCAGCGATGTTTCTGAGTAACTGGCCAATATTCATATTGGGAATTTTCAAAAATTGTAAATGCTGAAGGAATCTTTTATTAGAACAGGATATCAGGTCCAGGTCAAGCAGGGGTCGTCGTCAGTGCCGGTATTATTCCGTAAGCGTAGTTCAGTTCGGGCCAGGGATTAAGGGCTGGTGTTGGTGCTGGTATAGCTGGTATTACGTGACGTTTCGACCTTCTCGTAGGTCATCTTCGGACTAGTCGATTGAAGAGACTGTAGCAAGAAAGTTTGCGGAACGGTATTTATAGTGGCACGGACCTAGAGTTGCATTCTCATTGGTCGGGCCGGTCTTGGGCGAAGCCGTGGATCTCGCCTCGAAGTCTCGGGGATTCTCTTGTGCGAGCGCCACAGTGGTGTGCCTGGGGATGAACGTCAGGAATTCCGTCTGTAGCAGGAATCGTATCATCCTGTGTGGGGGCTCCTGATTATCTGGCATCGTCGGGGGTCGCTCGCTGCTCTCCGGGCGGGCGGCGGTGGGAAGGAGAAACGTTTTCTTGATTTATATTTAAGTTTGGTTTCTCCTTACCTATATGAAGGGCTTCTAGGAGGCGCAGACGTCGGATCTGTTGTCTGATCTATTATTATGATATTAGGGATAATATCATTTCTTTTTATCCGTTTTGTTATGAGCAGTCCTGGCGTGGTTGAATATGGCTCCTTCTTGGGCGTGGCAGGAGATTCGCTTGGAGAAACGCATGGAGGTCATACCGACGTATTTTGCCGAGGCATCCTCGGATGGGGCATGTGTAACGGTAGACACACTCGTCTTCTTCAAGGGATCCTGCAGGGGCGCCGAAGAAGGGTTTGTTTCTCATCACCAGGCTGCTCGTCTTCTTAGTTTTATAATATATAATTATTTTAATATTTCTGTCTGGGTCGGCGGGGCTGACGTTTTCCTCGATGATCTTTTTGAGGGCTTGTTCGTCCTCCTTGTACCTCCGGTGGAAGTGCCCCTTGTAGAAAAGCTTGATGGGCTCTGCAACGTCGGGGCGGGGTTCCTGGTGGTACCAGGCATCCATACTTTTCCTTATTGACTCATCAACAGCACGATTGGTGTGTCCGTTGTCGACGAGGACCTGGGCTCCAACTCACTGTGTGTGTCATTCCAGGAGGAGCAGTGTGAGAGGGCCCTCCTGACGAAGGCGCTGATGGTGGAGCGCTTATACCTCTCAGGGCACTCACTCTCACCGTTCATGCACATTTCCAGGTTCGTCGCTTCGTGTACA
>NC_087207.1:80818772-80823772 GCF_015104395.2 Macrobrachium nipponense
GATGAAGTGGAATAATCATTACATTGTCTTTATGCATTATGATGATGATTATAATATATATGAGTAATAAGAGTTTTTAAAAAGGATGATTACTACTACTACTACTATATATCTTTTTTTAAATTTAAAAAATAATCATAATGATGATGATGAAAGTTAAAGTATATAATTTATCCGAACCAGTTGATATAGATTATACTCTTAAGTATATTGTATCGAAACAATACAAGTGTAAAAGATTTCTCATTCCAAATGAAATGGAAAACTTAAATTTAGAAAAAATAAAAGAAATAGAGATGGCAAAAACAGGTATAGATAGCCTTTACTTTGTAAAAAAAATTAATTTGAATGATATGAATATTATAGGTCGATATAATAAAAATGGTATAAAATTTTATTTTGAATTTATTAATGATGATAACCATGGATACATGTTTATTTCATCCCTTTTATATTTATTCTATAAGGTATTAGATATGAAAAATATAAATATTAGAGACGAGGCTAATGATAAAATTAATCAAAATGTCATTTCGTTTCTGAAACAAATGGCTGAATCCGATTATAAAAACAATTTTAACTTTTATTCCAAGTGCGATTTTAACGCATTCTTATATAATTATAAAAGTATAACTAGTTTATAATCATCATCAGCATCATCATATATTCACGTAAATATGAGATTTTTTAGTTACATTACTTTTATTACGAAAATCTTCACTACGCAGAATGAATTTTCCACCACTATTAGAACTCGCCTCTTTTTCTATCATCGATGCAATTAAATAATATTTAGGAGGAGTAAAATTATTATTATTATTCTTTGAAACATTGACATAAATGCGTTTATAAAATGAAGAAAAACAATATGGACAATATTATTATTAAAGTTGTAATAAAAAAAGTTTTGGCAAATTATACAATATTTTATAAAATCCATTTTTTATATACCGGTAGAACCAAATCCTCCCTTTCCTCTTGTATTATTTCCCCTTTTATCATCGTCGTCATTATTATTATTATTCTCACCACCACTACTACTACTACTACTCTCTTCTTTTAATACTAAATCGGGACAAGTAGTTTGACATAACCTCGCATTAGCTAAAAGAGCACCCGGTTTTATTATTACACAGTCTTGTTTTGGGATGTATTCATTAAAATTAATTTATTCGCTACATTTTTTAATCTAATAGATTGTTTAGCTAATGTTTTATCTATATTAAAATATACATTTTTTTTATCATTTTTACGTAAAGAAATTTTCTTTACGATATACGGATATTCCTGTACAGAATTAGGAAGTAAAACAATCTCTCGATGATTTGTATTATAAATTTTTTCCATTTTGATCTTTTATTTTAAAAAAAACTATACCTTACATATATATATATATATACGTATATTTTTTTTTTATAAAAAAATTATGAATGACGATTATATTTACGTATTAATTGTTGAAGTTCGCGTAATAATAAATTATCTTCACCATCATCGTTATTATTATTATTATTAACTTTTTTCAATCCGTCATCATTTTTATAATAAAAATTATTATTATTATTAGACATTTTCATTCCATCATTATTATCATTAGACGTTTTTATTCCATGTCTTTTTAAAATGGCTTGCACTTCATCATCAACTCGCTTAATTTTTTGATTCGACGATATATTGGCAAATGGTGGCGAAGGAAATTCGGGTAGCGAACTTAATAAATTTTCTATCGTTGTGACAATTTCACTCCATATACCCGGGGGGAAAGATTCATTATTATTATTATTATTACTATTTTGAATTCGATCCAATTCTATTTCCGGTAGTGTTTCTGGAATATTATCATTAAAAGTAAATAAATTACTTATATTTATCGAGACGTTATCGTCGTCGTCGTTGAAATCTCTGGTAAATGTCGAATAGATAAAAAACCATTTTCATCATCATCATCATTAGAAGTAGAAGGAAGAGGAATAGTATTATTTTTTGAATTCATATTTTTTATTTATTCAAATAGTTTTACCTGTAAATGTACCGATAAATGTAACTGTATTCGTATCTTCATTACAAATGAGATATATAAATGGTCTATTTAATAAAAGTTCGGGGGGGGGCCACCATCCATCATTAACAACTGGCGCGCTAGATCGTATACATGTACCCTTTCGTCATTTTTTTTTTAATTTATACAATGCCTTCGTAATTCACATTTTCGATCGCACGTTGGTTTATTTTTAACATTTTATTAATAAAACATGGCGTTTCTATTAACGCTTGCATTTCGGGTATATGTAAAATGTTTGATTAAAACTATATTTAACTTTGTGAATAAATTTGGCATAGTAAATACCGGAAAATGATTGATACGATCCCATGTTTTACGCATTACGTCTATAATATGATATAGACTTGCTTGTGGCAATATGTTTTCTACTAATGCGCGTGGCGTAAACTATGTCATGGGAAGAATGACAAACATACTATTACGATCACTTCGGTAAGGTATTGATACACTTTACAATCTAATGGTCCAAACATTAGAGACACACATTTAATCCGGCACTCTTTTATATAATGCATCAATATCAATGTGAAACGCTTCTTCAGCATAGGGCCAGTATGGAAAAGCTCACTTTGGTACAACTGGATTAAATTATAAAACCATTTATCGTCAAATCTTGATCGACAGAAAAAAATGAATATCTAGCTGAAGGAATACTATCTAAAACTGTATCCCCCGACCATCCCCGTTCCTCCGCCCATTCATTTATCTTTCTTAAATCATTTACATTAGTAGGTTTAGTAAAAATATCAAAAATGACGTGTTTACCGAGTTTTTGTTTTACCTTGTATACATAATCCGCATCGATACTATGATTCTCCGGTACGAATACCAATACGATATGTTGAAAATTGTCAGTCGCGAGCTCGGCATCGAGTAACTCAAAAGTGCCACGTCTATCAAGTTCCAGTTGAGTGATCAAAATAGTGGCTAAAGATACGTAACTAAATTTAAAATACTTTGACCGTCTAAAATTGTATCAGAACGTATCATGATTGGGAATATTGGTAAATAATTGAAATAATAATTTGTTATACAAGTTATTGTTGGTCGTCTTATTCACCGCCGCCACCGCCGCCGCTTTGATCTTATTCATTGTCGCTTTTTTGATTGAAAAATGAAAATTGTCTTCATTTATTTTTGTTTGGAAATTAAAAAAATTATTTTTTAAAAATTTGTAATATCGTGCCTAATAAATGTGTACTAATAATAATTATTATTATTATTTTATCACATACAGATCATTTTTTTTCTCTCAATTAATTAATCGTCATATAACAACAACAGCAGCAGCAGCAGCAGCGACAGTAGTAGTAGTAGCGTACATTTTTTTTTTTAAAACCCTTTCTCATTTTAGAATGTGCAATTGAAAACTATTACTACTACTACTTTTTTTTTCTCAGTCGAACTATATATATATAGATATATTTTTTTTTGCAAATAATAATAAATACAATGTTTATCATCATCATCTCATTATTATTATTATTTTTTATTATTATTCCTATTATTTTTTTTTTATTTAAAAAAATAAAAAAAGAATCGATTCTTCTTCTTAATTAAAAAAAGATAAGATAACCAATGACAAAAAGGGATGAAATTAAAAGGTTTTATACCAAGAAAATGAAAAGATATTATTAAAAAATAACAACGGGTATGGGAATAGTTTAGATAAAAATGTTATTAATAACATTTTGAAAATAATATTTACATCAATTAGTATTTCACACGGAGATATATGCGAAATTATCGACTTGTTCGCTTTACATATCATTCCTTTAATGAAAGAATGTCATCATCATCGTCATCATCATCATCGTCATAGTCGTCGTCGTCGTCCTAAATTTTCTATTCGACGACGAAAATCATCATCATCGCCGTTGCTCCTAGATAGGCAAAATACGGGAAAATCTATACAAAAACGTCTTTTTCGAGATGATGATGATAATAATAATAATAATAATACCGTCACGGAATTGATAAAAATGTTAAATTTTAAAAAAGATTCACATTTTCAAATTTTTTTATACAAGTTTTTTAAAAAAAGTATAAAATGCGTAGCGAAATCAGCACAAATGTTTTTGAAAAACCATCATAAAATTATTTGCTCATTTGAAGATGAACAATATTACATTATTTTCGAACATAAAATTCGGAATAATAATAATAATAATAATAATAATAATTAATTTTTTTCATTTCATTTTAACATCGTCGAGGATGGAATCCACCGTTCGGGTATATTCGTAAATTAAATTGAACAAACCCTTTTCGATTATATGAAGACGGAGGAGTTTTGTCAGGTTTTTTATTTTCATCACGTTATCATCATCATCATCATCATTACCGTGTAACAACGGTTCGGAAATAAAACTGTCGGAAAAATATTCGAAAAGATCTTCTAGCTCGTAAGTGGAAGGGCTGTATGGGGCAATGTTGGGAGGATAAAGGTGTAAGTAAATTAAATAACTGTCGGAAAACCCCACGACCTTTTTTCGAAATTGTTCCAACAAGTCGTCGTCGTCGTCGTCGTTGTTGTTGTTGTTTGCCAAAAGGCTTTTTATAAGGTAGTACGCTTGAAAACGATGATTATTATTAACGATATTAACACGACATTTTGACCGGTATATATTCGATGAATTGCGATAATCCTTCTGTTAAAGAAACGGCGGCGACAGTGGTGGCGGTGGTGGCAGTGGCGGTGGCCTTTCTGGCTCAACAACGCGACGTTCTTTAATCTATTATTATTATTATTCGATTTTAACGACGACGATGATGATGATGGATGACGATGATGGTGGCGGCTTAATTGTGAATGGAAAAGTAATCACTTTTTTCTTTCTAATATCATCTCGGCGGAATGTTAGTTGAACAATATCGCCGTCTTCATCTGTAAAATATATTAAAAAAACTGTAACTTTATTTTTTAAGATAATAATAA
>NC_087207.1:80828772-80848772 GCF_015104395.2 Macrobrachium nipponense
TGGGAAGCTTTTCCAGAGGAATACACAGAAAAACGCTCTAGATGTATACCATTACAGCAAATACTAACGAATGGCAACCCCCAGCATAAGTGGTTCAACAGTGATATTAAAAATAAAATAAGAGAAAAAGGCAGAATTCACAAATCAATGAACCCACGCCCAACACCAGAAGAAGCAAGCAAGCATAAAGAACTCTGTAGAATGGTAGACAAGTTAGTAAGAAATGCAAAGATAAATGACGTTAAGATAGTTGCATCAGTTTGTCAGGAAAACCCAAAAGAATTTTTTGCGCATGTTAATAGTAAGGAGCCAATATAAAATAGCATAGGTCCCCTAAGGGACAATAGAGGAAACTTGGTGAACTCACACTTGGATAAAGCAGAGTTACTGAATAAGTTTTTTACTAGCATTTTCAGAATCAAAGACACCACCTCAATACCGGAACCGGCTATTAAATGTGAAGGGGCAGAACCGTTGGACAAAATAGTATTTACAGAAGAGGACATTAAAAATAAAATAGACAAACTCAACAAGTTCAAATCACCTGGACCGGATGGGACTCATCCAAGAGAAATTAAAAAGCTAAAAGAGGAAATAGTTCCTCACCTATATAAACTCTACAGAAAAAGGCAGAACAAAAAAAGGCACTAAAAGGTTGGAAACTAGGTAATGTCCCCCCAGTTTACAAAGAAAGGTCCAAGAGAAGAGCCTGAAAATTATAGAGCAGTCTGTTTAACATCAGTCGTTTGTAAGATCAAATTGTGGATCACATTGATAGAAACAACTTGCTGTTAAACAGTCAACACAGCTTCAGACAAAACAGATCTTGCCTATCAAGATCTACATGCTTAGTATTTACAACAGTAGTAGAACAATAGATATACTCTACTTATATTTCCAAAAGGCCTTTGACAAAGTCCCACACAAGAAACTAATGACAAAAGTTAGAATTTTAGGAATTGTAGGTAAAATAGGAGACTGGTTCGAACACTGGCTATCTTATAGAAAACATAGTCGTAATAAATGGTGAAAAATCAGAATGGGCAGATGTAACAAGTGGAGTTCCTCAGGGTTCTGTCCTTGATGTAGGTTTAACTACCAGGATAGCCAAACTTAGACAAATGTAAAGTGTAACAAATAGGAACAAACAACCCTCAGGCCAACTACATGCTGCTTGGGAAAGACAAAAATAGTATAGAACAAGAAGAGGACCTTTGAGTCATTATTAACAAGGACTTAAAATCCACAAAACAGTACATAAAACTGAAAAGAAGGCACAGCAACTATAGTCGATTCATTTAAGGTGGATTCTTGTGCCTACGAGACGTTTTTTTTGGCGACTTCTGACTTGCTGGTACTGGGAGGTAGGCGTTTGCTCAGTGTCTCATTGTTTTGTCTGTGGCTTAGAAAACTAGCAATATGTCTATAGTTCCTCAATAAGTTTGATGTTATTGCCTGGTTGGTCTCAGCGAGAGATTTGAGGTGCCAATTAGCGATATAAGAGGTTGCAGTTTCGACAATATTTACCATGTTATATCATTACATTTTCTGTAATTAAATACACATAATTCCCATTATGACTGCCGAACATTTTCAGTCCAATATCGTACAGTATGTCTGGACATATCTGATAAGGAAAATAATGATAATCAGATGGAGGCATCTGGTAACGTTACCCAAGATCTAGGCAGAAAGCGGGGAATTCAGTCAAGCAAGAAGTTGAACTCTTTGAACAGACTTCGCACTCTTCACTCAGCCTAAGCTTTATCAGGTTGTTTCAGAATATTGTTTTTTCAAATTTTATTATATGAATATATTTTCAAACGAAAGAGATGTGATAGACTTTTCTGAGTGATGTGAAATAATAATCTCAGTAAAGTAATAAACAACAAAGAATTAAAGAAGACTGACTTCCTTTTCAGGCTGAGTCAAATACGAATACAACATAATAAGACATTCTTCAGTTTCTCTTCACATATGACACACATCTAAAATCTGAAGGCACCAGCGTATTCAGGGAGATTGTATTGTATGAAAACACAAATTTTATTTTATCTTGATAGCATGAATTGATTAAAATCCAATGATAAATAAAAACAGGTATACAGAATGAAATGTTTCCTCTTCACTTTTACTCGTAATTCCTTGGTGTTTTATCTTACTGGTTTCAGGAAAAGATTATTTAGTTGTACAATTAATAACGAATCCTTTGGTATGACCAAAACCTTTCCTACCTTGAGCAAAGCGTGAGATGATTGAAGAAATATAAACATATTGCTAGTTTTCTAGCCGCAGACGAAAATAATGATACTGAGCGAGCGACCTACCATCCGGTACCAGCCAATCAGAGTCCGCCAAACAAACGTCTCGTAGGCACAAGAGAATCTACCTTAAGTGAATCGACTATAGTGGGATACTTAAAGAGGCAGTTCAAATACAAAAACAAGGAGACGGTGCTGCAGCTCTACACATCCATAGTTAGGCCTCATCTTGAATATGCAGTACAGTTTTGGTCACCAGTACTAAGAAAGGATATACATAGATTGGAAGGGGTACTAGGAAGAGTCACAAAGTTAATTCCATCCATCAGGCAAATAGGTTACCAAAGACGACTAGAGAGCCTGAACATGTATGGCTTAGAAATACAATGACTACTAGGACAACTAATAGAAAAATTCAAAATACTGAAAGGCATAGCAAAGTAGACAGTAACTTATTTACGTTAAATGAAAACCAGACAAGAAATAATGGATGGAAACTAGAACTGAAGAGATACAACACATCTCATTGTGGGAACTTCTTCACATACAAGATGTGTGACACGTGGAATAAACTGCTGCCAGAAGGTGTAAACAGCAACAGTGTGGAAGAGTTCAAAAATAAAGCTAGACAAAATAATTAGGACACTGTGAATGCACGATAAAACCAGCTCCTTGAGATAAGTGAGCACACGATGTCTCCTCAAATGGACTAAGTCTTTGAGACATCTTAATCCTTGTAATTCCTTGTAACTCACTCTCTCTCTCTCTCTCTCTCTCTCTCTCTCACACACACGAAAGATGGTGCTAGAAACATAAGTTTCATTGGGTATTCATCATTATCTCTCTCTCTCTCTCTCTCTCTCTCTCTCTCTCTCTCTCTCTCTCATGAGTAATCAGTCTTCAAGATTTTTTTAATTAAAGAAGAAAATGACACTGTTGGATATTTGACTTTTAATTTTACAACTTTAAACAATTTCCAATAATCTAATTTTTATCGTGGTTTTGTGCGGTAATTTACATTAGTAATTTACATGAGTTATTTTAAAGAAGTAATTCGAGGAACAGTTCATTTTTTTATCAACTGGCTTGTGTAGGCAGTTCAGTATTGGTAAGTCAGCAGCTTTTCTTCATATTATTATTATTATTATTATTATTATTATTATTATTATAATAATTATTATTATTATTATTAAGATACGTTTTACAAGTATTTATAGCATGCAAGGTCGTGTACAATCGGTGGGCGGGTCGGTGAGCAGGGATTTTAATTGGTCGTTGGATGGTAACGAAATCTCTCCCTGAGGCGATGAGATCTGCGTAGTCTGGCCGGAGTTATTAGCGTGGGTTGTGGTTGGTTGGGTACCCACCTCTTGGGCGGCAGGTACTGCTGCATTCTGTCTAGATGACACTCTCCGCCTCGTTCTCTCGCTTTTCTCTCTCTGTTTCTTTCTCGTTTCTCTTCTCTCTCTGTTTCTTTCTTTCTCTCTCGCAAATTCCTCTCTCTCTCTCTCTCTCTTTCTCGTTCGCTCCTTCTTATTCTCTCTCTTTCTCTCTCTGCTTGTTCCTCTCTCTCTCTCTTTCTCTCTCTGATTGTTCCTTCTATCTCTCTCTTTATCATACTGATATAAATAATACTAGCACTTTCTCTCCATTTTGACATTCATTGAAGCCGAAACATAGATTATGTAGTATATATTCATGTATATGTAAATGTAAAATATATTTTAGCAATGAAATATTTTCCCCCTTTGCTGTTTTATTTGTTGTTTTTGTTAAATATATGGTGTGTTTGATGTATTGTTATACACACACACACACATACACACACACACACACACACACACACACACACATATATATATATATTATAATATATATATATATATATATATTATATATATATATATATATATATATATATATATATATATATATATATATATATATATATATATATATATATATATATATCATGGGAAGAACAGAAAAGTTTGAAAACATTATCATTAGCAGTTAAATTGGTCGATTATTCTGGAAGAATGAATGACCTCTAAAATGGTTTCCAAAAACTGTAGAAATAGTCTGGTGGCAGAATGAGGATTTTTTGCCTGGGTGTGTTTTGGCGTACATACAATGTTTTATTGGTGATTCTGGTAAAACAAACCATACAGAACCCAAATCCGCGTGATGCCACTCTGTCATCCTTGAGCAATTTTTTTTACTGCCAAAATTCAAAATGGCCGAAGCCGAGATCACCGAAATTCGATTTTCGCCTATACCTTCGCCAAAAATGGACATAGAGGATCTGATTTTAGGTGTCTAAACATATGTTTTAAGGGTCTGGGAATCCATTAGAACACACAAATAAACTCTATCTCCCCTCTGATGATTTGTTTTACCGCACCAATACAGTCATTAGCATAGAACGCATAGTAGATAGTTGTTCTTATGGGCATGGTCTCTGTTTGCTTTCAAATATTTCCTACACAATGTACCTCTGACCGCTGGCGTATATTAATCATGCTAATATTGCTTCTACTATTGCAGAAACCTAATAACATAACTCTATAAACTCGCTGCCTTACTTCTTTGGAGCTGGACATTTCAACTACGCGAGGTAAGAATAAGAATAAGAAAACTTTATTTAATGTTGAGTTACAATTAACAAATAACATTAGTACAAAAGTACTATTAGCCGCCAGATGATGGCGTGATTATACAATGGATTATATACAGATGAGTGTAACAATAAGAAAAAAAGAAAAGAAAATATAACAACAATAAAAGAGGCGTTCACTCCTACATTAAAATTTTCAAAACAAGCACATTCATACACATATACAGTCAACAACAAAGGTCAGGATACATATAAAAAATTGAACATTATCATTGTCAAAATCATGCATATCATACTAATAAAATTCACAATATGAACAAACACAGTTTTAACATGATAAATATCTCATCAATATTATATCATTCATAATAATATTGATGTTAATAGCAGCAAGTTGATGTATTTTACCTTTCTGGGTACTGCTTGTATTACTGCACATCGATGGAAAACTGTCCGGTCCAGTATTCCAGGATTTCCTCCAAGGCCAAGCACGTGACGAGACACCAGCCTGGACTTATGGAATGCTATTTGGACGGACATGTTCATCGAGGTTCGACCTTATGCGTTACGGCCACAGTCCAGGTGGTATCATCGCATCACCTTGAAACCTTCAACTCTAAAGAGATGGGCGCTCAGCCTCCATGTTTGCAGCCACATTGTACAAGATGTCTCAGAGATGGAAATGAGAATCATCAGGTACCAGTTACAGTGCACAAGGAAGAGATGCCAGCCCGAAAGAAAACAGATGCTGCTGACAGAGAGAATCTTCGTGAGAGATTGATCACATGCATTGATCCTCTGAATCCAGATGATCACTCAGACCAGCTTGTCAATATCGTTACCGGGAACTTTTGCTCCAGCTGCTGAGAATGGTGATACTGCTGCAAAGATCGGCTTCAACAGATGAAAGATTATGAAGATCATTGGCCGAGTAGCTTTCTAAACCTCTCAGCAAAAAGTTGTCACGCCATGTCAGCCCAGCCGCAAAGCATGTAAAAAGTCGGACAAGAGGATGTGTATGACCCAAACCTTGTATACTCGAGAGTACTGGGACTTCAGCCATGTTGAGGAAGTCAATCTCAAAGATGTCATGAGTTTGAGCTAGCTGCAACACCTCCATCTATGTTTGAGGAAAACGGCGACATGCACATCACGAAGACAAAGTCAATCCTGAAGAAGAAACTCCAAGTAGAGGTATCCGATCGATTGTCATCCTGTCCAGATGCATTCTTAATTGACGGTTGTGCAGTGTTATGGGTTATTCGGTGGCCAACCAAGGGAACAGTGGAGGGACTTCATCTTGAACCTGCTTGGCTACGTGAATGAAAGGTTGAAGTCATGCAATACATACTTGGTGTTCGACAGATACTATGAGAAAAAGTATAAAGAACGCAACACGCACAGCACGTGCCAGCAAGGAGGCAAGCCGTCGACACAAATTGGACCTGCATACACCATCTCTCCGCTCAAAAGGTCTTCCTTAATCTCACGGAGAACAAACTGCAACTTATCAAGCTAATCTGTACCTACATCAAAGAGCATGCAGAACTGCTAGCCAATAACCATCTGGTCGTAACTGGACAAGACCCAACTCCCATTGAGGTGTCCAACAGGAAGGTGACACTGCGACATGGACCTTCGTACTACTCACAGAGGAAGCAGATGTTGTGATTGTCCGACAAATGGTTCACGTAGCCGCCCTAATAGGAGCTTCAAGCATCCGAGTCATCTCAGACGACACTGACGTGTTTGTTTTGCTGCTCCATTTCTTCAAGTCCGAATCTCTCACCTGTGATCTAGTGATGTTAGGAACCTGTCCATAGCAGAACATCAGTAGATATCAAAGGCAACAGTCCAGAAGTGTGCCGACTTTGTCTCCGAGATCTTGGCTGCCACACGTCGTCTCAGGGTGTGATACTGGTTCTTACCTGTGGGGCATAGGCAAAGGCACGGTCATAAAATGCTCGATGATGGGCTACCAGCTAAAGAACTCGGTCACCTTGATTAAAACTGACTTCTCGGACGTCATATCAGAAGCGACATCATTCCTTGCTGCCTGTTATGGATCAAAGGAGAGAGACAACATGACAGCAGTTTTGTTTCGACATTTGGTCACAAAAGATGGGAAACAAAAAACTCCACGGCAGCACCACAGCTTAAGAGCCTTCCACCAACAACTGAGACGTTCACTGAACACGTCCACAGAGCCCATTTTCAAGCCGCAGCGTGCGTGCAGCACTTGAAGTTGACCCTCCAGCATTTCAACACACACACGGTGGACAACAGACCAGTCATCAAACACATTGGTACCAATACCCTTTCCTCCGAATGTGACAAGCGCCCCGGATGAGGTACTCACAATGATCAGATGTGGCTGCCGTTCAGTGCCGCCTTGCGCAACAGCCAAGTGCAGGTGTTCTGCAGCGAGACTCTCGTGTTCAGTTTATGCGGATGTCACGGTGCAGAAGACTGCGGCAATGATCAACTAAATCATCTGTCCTGGCAAATGAGGATTCGGATGAAGACTAATGATGACATTTTGGGATTGTCACAAGATTTGTGTGGTTATGTTGGCAAATTAGCATATAATTTCCGTCTTGCATACAACGGATCTCTGCTTGGTTCATTTGACTGTTTCCGTTCTTGACTGCTGTTTGTTTCTTTCATCCCTATGACTTGTTAATCACATTAACTGTAGCGTGTGAATATATATGTTTTCAGCTTAACTGTGGGATATAAGTGTGAATAAAACATTTTGCTAAACCCATATTTGTCTAAACCCTATGCAGCCATCATTGGCATCACACTTTGAGCACTTTTATCGTCGAAATGTGAAAATCTATATTCACAGAAGCAAATAGAGTTTATTTGTGTGTTCTAATGGATTCCCAGACCCTTAAAACATATGTTTAGACACCAAAATCAGATCTCTATGTCCATTTTTGGCGAAGGTATAGGCGAAAATCGAATTTCGGTGATCTTTGGCTTCGGCCATTTTAGAATTTTGGCAGTAAAAAAAATTGCTCAAGGATGACAGAGGCATCACGCGGATTTGGGTTCTGTATGGTTTGTTTACCAGAATCACCAATAACATTGTATGTACGCCAAAGCACACCTACACCCCTCTGCCTCCAGACTAAAAGAACTGAAGAGGTTTTGATGAATAAACATTCATTGTTAAAGAAATGCAGGTTACGTTATCAGATTATATTACCAAAAGTTGAGAGTTGATACTTAGGTTATGGACCAAGAGAGTCAATCCTTTAAAGCAATGGTGGAAAACAGTTCAACCAAAGTCGCAGTTTAACACATTTGATAATCTACACGCTTACTAAGGTTAAAGCCTGTGAATAATTGAAGCTATGGACATACCGGTTTGTGTCCTCACTACCATAGCCCGGATACAGTTGTGAGATCCTTTATTTTCTATAAAAGTAAAATAGAAAAAAAACAGCGTTTCTTTGATATATTCAATTATGTTTAAGATACTCTTAAATACCTTCATTCATTTCCTCTTATTCTTCTCGATACTGCTTCGTTTTAGAGACATCCGCTCTATATTAGGAGATGAACTGTGTAACGTTTCGTTTACAGAAATTACTTTGACGTCTGTGAATATATTAGGAAAATCATAGGAAAGTCGTAAGAGCAAATAAGGATTACGATATAGGCATAAAATACCGAGATAATACACATGGCATCCCTTTTCATTCTTATCTATAGAAATCTTCATAACAATCAATTCAATATATTATAAAATTGCGTATGGGCATGCCATTTCATTAATGTCGTATATTATTTTCAACAATTAGTAACACCGAGATGAGAAATATTAGAAATATGTTCAATAGCTTCTATTTTTTTAATTATTTCAAAGTTTTTACATGATGTCTTGCGTTTAGATATTCTAAACTAAGAACATATGAAAGATATTCACTGCTTTATCAGCCATAAATATATTTGCAACTAGACACCGTTTTTAATCTTTTTCACAGAACCTCTTTTACTTCTTCTCCTGGACTGAGAATGATAAGCATTCTGGAATCATATCTATTCCAAAATACATTCACTTATTTTTCTTAGTCTTTCTTGAAGCGTAAGCTAATAGTTCTTCGCATTCAATAAGTTTCATTGTAACGGAAAATTTTTAAGAAGAAGCGCTTTTACCATCTTTTTCAATAAACCTTGAGAGAGAATATATTCACAGAAATGCTTGCGCAAGATTTGACCGTTCTTTTCTCCCGACTTGATTTTGATGGCAATGTGAAATATTGCATCTCTGGGAACTAGGAAATAGGGGAGAGGTGAATAGAAAGACGATGCGATTCCCGGTGAGACAGAAATTCTGTATGCTTTTTGATCCCGAAGCAGAATAAACTCGAAGAGAGTTTATGATTTTTGTTAATCCAATTTCCACACTGTTTATTTATTTATTTATAATTCTAGGAAGACACGTGTTGTGTGATTCTCTTACTAAAATTAAGATATATATAAAAAGACAAGGACGTAGCTTGTAGTTTGGTACTATGAGCGGTATCAAATATTTTCTTTTCTTTTAGGTATGTATCTACTGTATCCGAATGATAGTATAATGATATGAGTAATATAAGTCACTTTCACTTTCACAACTCTCTCTCTCTCTCTCTCTCTCTCTCTCTCTCTCTCTCTCTCTCTCTTCTCTCTCTCCTCTCTCTCTCTCTCTCTCTCTGACATGATATAAACAGTACCTTTCATTGGTTTTTGACTAGTATGCTAATGACGAAAATACATAATTGAAATGTTACAAAATGCAACACAACCTAACATAATATATTCAGCAAATATTTGTAAGGTAAGTTATTAGAAGGAAGAAGAGATGAAATATATAGCTTACTTAAATTACCAAAACACCAAAAGAAATTAAGGAGAAGAAGAAGGAAATCTTGTCCCCAGGAGAGAATCAACTCTTGATTGATCAACTTTGTGGAAGAACAAAATTTCATCTAACATCTGATTAAAGTAAATCATTGTATTAATTTCTGTTAGCATGATCGTCTTCAGATTCCAGTGGGTTGTATGTTACGTTATAGTTAAGTAACTTCTGATTCCATTACTTGAGCAAGAGATTTTTTGGTTATATACTACTATTATCAATTATTATTAATTATTTTATTTATCAGTTATTTTTTTTTATTTCATTGTCATTTTTTACTGGTGTAAACTTTTTAAAACATGCGCAGCCAATACTTTTATCACAAGTGGATGGCACTTACTTTTAGCTGGTTTGTTGGTATAGTGGCAGGCCGCTCAGATATCGCTGGCTCTGTGTCATGACCCGATACGCTGCAGTGGTTTCTGCGGTAGTAAGTTAAAAAAAACCCAACGTTCTTTGGAAGCTTGAATTTTAAGATAATGTCCTCTGAATTTATAATAATAGTTGCCTTGAAACCTATATTTCTTATCACTGATATAACTAGTGCGCTACTTAAAATAATTTATTAAATTTCCCAGTGAATTCCAATGTAAGTCCCATAGCAGTTTTCACCCACTGTTATTTATTTTTGCCGCACGGATGTGCCAGGGTCAAGAAACAAGGATCCAGAAACGTATGTATGCTGGTTACAACATTAAGGTTCACTCATGGTGTCACTTCAGGTCAAATCGCATTTTTTATACATCTTGGGGAGTTTATAGAAAAAGGCGTTCATATATGATTTTATATTTTTGTAAAAATTATTATTATTATTATATTATTATTATTATTATTATTATATATTATTATTATTATTATTATTAGTTATTAATATCACGGATTATATTGAAAATAATGGCTATTCCAGCCGCATTTATTTTATATAAAAGTTTCTCTATTCTTCTTATTACAGACTTTTCTTCTGTACTCAAGTTGGCAATTAAAATGCCAAATGGGGGATTCATGTCAAAAACGTGGTATTTCTCAAATTGAATATATTACAAAAATGGAGCACAAACTGGATCTTATGCCTCAGTGACAAAAGACACTAAATGACTCATTTTGGATTCCTCTTGCGCAGGGGGGGTGGGTCTGCTTCTCTCTCTCTCTCTCTCTCTCTCTCTCTCTCTCTCTCTCTCTCTCTCTCTCTCTCTCTCCCCTCCTCCTCTCTTCTTCCTGCAACGTTTCTTCTCGCGACGTTTCGTTATTAAATCCAGGACATCATCGGCAGGTGTTGTGGGACTGAAGTTCTCGCTGGAGTTCCATGGTATATATAGTCTGTGGCACAACATGGGTTACTTATCGACAAATTCTAATTGGTGAATCATATACAGATGCAGCAGTATGTGTTCACACCATCGTAAGGGAAGGGCGCCTCTGGATTCTGGTTGGTTGTAGGAGGCGAATACATGACATCACTATTTGTGGAATTGTCATTGGCATTATGCTTAGTGTAGTCAGGTGCTTCTTTATTTGAGGTGTCTTGTTTAGTGGTCATATCTGGTGTGGTATTATTTATTAATACCATCTGGTCTTGGTTTAGGCTTCTCCGTACGCTAGTAGGGACTATGAAGGCCTCTTGAGTAGTATTCAAAGAGGGCTTCTAGTCTAGTATGAGGATGACTCCCAGCATGTGTAGCCATCTTGGGTCTGGGGCATTGCTGATGATTGTGGAGTGGTTGATAATGCTGTTATAGGATGGAGCGCAATTGTGACTGGTGAGGGCATGGTTCTTGATAGCACCCTATTGTAATTGACATGATATCCTCTTTGCAACCCGCATAGTAGTTGTGCCAATATATGGTTCCCAACATCCGCGGATAGGACATTGCTATTGGTATACTACACTGGAACCCTTCTCGGGGTCTCCTGCCCGGGTTGAGGGGTTGTCCAGCATTATCAAGTCCTGAGTTCTCTTATTCTTCTTATATACAACAAGCTCTAGGCTTTTTCTTTCCTCGGTGGGAGTGCCATTTTCTATCACAATCTTCTTAATGCCGTTCTCCTCCTACCTGGTACTTTGAGTGCATAAAAGCCTTGTAGTATAGCGTGATGGTGTCCTTTTTTTTAGGTATGTCTTCATTTTTATACCACTTCTCAAGAGCTTTCTTGATCTCATGGTTAATGAGCTTATTAGAGTGTGCGTTGTTTATGAGTACTTGGGAAGCTCTGTCTAATTCTTGATGCATGTCCTGCCAGGTGGAGCAGTGGGACAGGGCCCGTTGTACATAAACCCTGACTGTGGTGCTCTTGAATCTCACAGAGCTCTCACTTTAGCCATTATGGTACATTCCTGAATTAGTTTTCTTCGTGAACACAGGAGTCCTGAGGCTGTCTTTTGTCCTTTAGATGAGTACATCAAGAAAGGGGAGCCTATCGTTGGTGCTGAATTCTATTGTATAATTCAGCATGCTGAACTGCTGGAACATGTGACGAAGGGCTTCAACCTCCTCTTAGGCGTCCATCTGAACAAAGTTGTTGTTGATATAGGGGGCATATTTTCTGGGATGCTGGATTGGGGAGAAGTCTCATTCCTCGATGGTGCACATGTAGAAATTGGAGAATAGGACTCCTAATGGGAATCCCATCGTTACACCATCTTTCTGCCAGCACATATGTCCTCGGTGGGTGGAAAAGAGGGCCCTCTTTGCACAGATGTCAAAAAAGGACAAGGATAAGCCCTATAGTTTCTACGACAGGGACGTTTATAAAAAGAAATTCAACCTTGAGGGAAACCAGAATGCCATAGCCAGAGGAATCCTTGATCTTCTTTAGGAATTCAGCAGATCGTCGAAGTATGGCTACATGGGATGCAAGGGATCAGAATATTGTTTAGGCATTTGCCAAGGCATAAGTAGGTGCGGGCGACTGGCTGATGATTGGGCAGAGGGTGTTACCGTCTTTATGATTCTTTATGCTACCATAGAGGTAACCTAATCTGATGTCTCCTTGGATGGGGGGTAGGTGCATTAGATGTTTGCCTAGTTTTGACAGAATATTTATGCTGTTTTAATCTTATTTCTAAGCCCTTGCTCGACTGTCCGAGATAAAGAGGGGCAGTTCATACGTGGAATTTATATATTATGTTGATGCTTTCCCTGTGGCCATTTTTTATTAACATTCCTTTTAGTGTGTTATTATAGGAAAAAACAAGGTTGACCTTAAAGGCTTTTAACAATGATTTAATGGTTTCAAATCCGTTAAAATATGGCAAACTGAAAATGTTCTTAAAATTTTCTTTTCCTGTGTTACTTACACTATATATATGGATTTATCACGTTCCAAACTTTCGTGATTCGGTTATACACTACATTAACATTAAATGATTTAAATATTGATGTTATGGTTTCAAATCCACGAAAGTAAGGTAAGCTAAGTGCATTTTTAGGCTTTTCCTTTTCATTAATAGCAACACTATAAAACGTTTTGTGAGCTTTTTGATAACATAAATCAATTAAATGAGGTGGGTAGCAGAGATCGTTTCCTATCTTCTTTATGTATTCTATTTCTTGGTGAAGATATTGTGGACTCCTGATACGCAAAGCAAGTAGGAACATGGAAGAAAAAATTGAAATTTTAATATTAAGATAGTGGCCAGAATAAAAATGTACATATGTTAAATTATTTGTGGGTTTTCTATAAATACTGAATTTACACTGGAAAGATTCTCTATGTAATAATACGAAAGTGCTTGGCTATCTCGCTTTTCATTTTTTTTCCTTCGTGGCAAAAACCTTTATATATATACATATATATATATATATATATATATATATATATATATATATATATATATATATATATATATATATATATATATATATATATATATATATATATATATATATATATATATATATATATATATATATATATATATATATATATATATATATATATATATATATATTTTAGGGCTGTTGCCTTGTATAATAGGCGCCCTATGAGGTAATGTTAGACTTGCGATAATCTTACGCTAAGTCGGTTGGTATTGCACTTCCATATTCAATGGAGTGTCTTGGGGTTTGTAGATCACTTAAGAAGTCGGTATTATCTTCTTTGGTTATGACGACGATGTGTTAAACTCATGATGATTCGGTGATTAGGTGAGGATCTAGTAGAAACCACGAAGTACAAAAATACTTATATTCTCTGAATTTACATGGTGAAGATCAGGTATGATTGTACAAGTCTTCTAATGACGATAGCTTGATCGCTTCTGCCAATGATGATGGCTAATTCTATTCTCTCTACATGATAAAGCTTAGGTAAAGAGGTACAGGTCTTCTAATGACGATAGCTAACTCTATTCTGCTTGTCTACCATCTCGGTTACAAGTGTTTAAAGGAGCAGGACAGTAGCTTGAACATATGAACATACAATCAGATGACATAGTTTACATACGAACACACAAATCAAAATGAGACACGCTACAGATCACGTAGGCGGTTTGAATTATAGGTCGCGGTAGTTGTCTCAAGCAGGGAGCTTGGACTAAAGTTTATAAACAATTGAAATGACTACAGGTGACGGCATGCTATCTTAGCCTACTTTTATTGTATACGTCATCTTACCGTCTCTAGTCTGATCACATTCCTGCAAGCAACCTGGTTGCCTCTTTAGTTTTAGTCTTTTATATATATGGACTAACATTCCATATTTTTTTTATTTTGTAAACACTTACATTAGCTCGGTCAGCTACCAAAACTAACCACTGAATATTACTCAAACTTGACTTGCATTTGACTTATAGGAATGTGATACAGACACTATGTGAATATATATAGATAATAGCAAATACTTATTATAAGTAAAAAAAATTCATGGTGTACACCAATACAGATTCAAGTAATTAAAATATTTAGACATAATATGCATATGATATTCGTAAATAATAGTGATCACGTGATATATACTGATACAGTTTTTTCACTTTCATCTTCCTTTTAAGATACCAATATGCTACAGAAAATACTAATGTACTCTGATAATCGCATAGAATGAAGATTAATATGATAAAAATCATATTTTACTGATAAAAATTTCATATATGAATTGATAAAAATGATTAATGTTTATGCTGAACTGATTCGTTGATTTTTATGCTAACTGTTATATATGATTCATTAATCCATATACTAACTCATATATAACTGCAGGTATTGGTAAGATAAAAGGTAACAGATTAATTATAGGCTACCTGATTTGTTTATACATATGTATATGGATTCATATAATTATGATTAATATATGTGCACTTTAAATAGATTCCTATTGCGTACACGCAAAGATATATTTCGATTCTGTTATTTATGATCATTTATATATAGATTCCTAGTGCGTACACGCAAAAAAATATTTCAATTCTGTTTATTTATGATTTATATATAGGATACGTGACTTTATATATATAGGATACATGACCGAGGTTATACTACTTCACATTTAATTAGCGTTCGAACAACTTTTCGTCCATTACACAGTTCCAGACAACCACCTATAGCCAAATGAAATGGCCAATTTCAATTGGTTAAAACAAGGGGAAAATTGTCTGGCGGGGTCCAACGTTCTATTTCGGCCTCATACTTATTCTCTGCATCCTAAGCCACACGATTACGTTCGCGATGAATAAAATCATCCCCAGCACGAGTCCTTTGCCAGCAAAGTAGAGTTGAATATCCTTCGGGTCGTAATTGTCGGAAGTATGTCCCTTTTGTAGTCGATTTCCGACAGCCGCCGGAGCATTCCGCATTAAAACGAGATTAACGTCGGGATAACGGGTGTCGGTCGAAGAAGTCCATGATGGTGCTTATTACTTTCACATTGTAGGCGGTTGTTACTCGACTGCCGTCGTCCGCAGCGACTAACGATTTTTTTGAAGTTGCGATGTGAAACTCTCGTACTGCAGGATACTGTAACCAGGTTCCATTAATCAGCCTGCAAGTGAAATTATATTTGTCACAAGGGCAAAGTAAATTCAGACGACATCCAAATACAGGGGAGGGGAGAGAGCCATTAAGACCAAGACTTAACCCCATGAATTCGCTGATATTTGTGGAATTCAAAAGGAGTCAGCTGTACAAACTTTTTTATCCATGCATTAACAATGAGTGAACTATCCAGGTCTATGAGGACTGTAAAAAAAATATCCAATAATTATAAAATATAACAGATATCAATACGAATCCCAAAGAAAATTCGATATTACTGGTAGTAAGTTACTAGACAAAGAAGTGGAAAACGGAGCTATTTGTAAGATTGCCAGGCAACATAAGAGTCAAAGAGAATATTAATCATGATTCTGTATTTCTCTATGCTAACTGAAATTAAGTTGTGATAAAATCTGATCCTATGTGCCCCTAACAAAAGTTTCATATTCAATTTTCTCGCGCGCATCCTCTGAGGTTAATTTTAAAAACTTTATTAATAGGCAGGCGATGCAACGAAAGAATCACTATGTAACTAATTTCTATATAAACTTTAAGTTTTTTTCAAGAAAATGTGACATTTTCCCATGAATGTGATTTACTTGGATTGTAATAAACTAATGTTGCAAGTAAATATTTCATATCCATGACTTGATACTTCTAAATGTCTATGAAGTTCAGAAAAATTAATTCATTTTGTTGTTATAGAAATTCTATTTGCTAATTTGTTCATTAATTTTAAAATGATTTGCAGTCCCTTAACTAAAGTTGCATTGCACAACAGATAAGAATATGTTTTATGTGGTATGTCATGTGACCTATGAACCACATGTGAAGTTCATGAGCTAAGCATTCCTTTCTCCAGTCAATCTGCTTCGCAAGCGGAGACGGCACACACAGATGAAGCCTGTGTAAGCAGATTATTGAGGTTAAAAGGAACAAATGCTGATACGGCAATGATGACGTCGTCACTTGGCAGGAGATTGCTCTCAGCCAGCTAAGAGTTACGTTACTTGCTGTAATAAATACGACTTTAGGATAATTTTTTTTTTTTTTTTTTTTTTTTTTTTTTACTCGACCCACACGAGAAGAATGTCTGAAAAATAAAACAGTACCAAAATTGAACAATATATTAGTTTCATGTTGGAAATCTGCATGATTGTAAATGAATGTAATTATGTTAAATTAAATATTCCTTATTCAAACTAATGAAAAAGGTTTCCATACAAATTCTATATATATTATTAGCCCTGTATAAGATTCATATAGGATTATTCCATAGATAACATTTTCACTTCTAGACTTCCTGACTTTAAAATCTCTTTTATTTTATTTTATTATTTATTTATTTATTATTATTATTTTTTTTTTTATTGACTACGAATATAAATCACCGGGACAGACAATATGTCAGTAGGTTTTTGATATGTGTTTTGAACTTTTAGCTTATTTGTCATTACTAAAGCGTTAAGTTAGAGTTCAAATCTGTGCGCATATATATTTGGATATTTAATTAACCTATGCTACGTTTTGGCTTATTTGATTTTAAGCGTGATTCCTTTTTATTTTTATCATTTGTAACCCTTCCGACTTCTTACGGAGTGTATTAATATTGACTCCACTTGTATCCATATTTATTTATTTATTTTTTATATTTATTTATTATATTTTTTATATATATTTGATAAATTAATGGTTGGATTGAATATGTGGAAAAGGGTTCTAGCGGCGTACCGTATAAGGCTACTTGCAGTATCAAGATATGAATGATAAAGGTATTTAAAACCGCGAGAACCGCTATAATCCAGTTCGGATCCAATATCACGAGTTGTAACTCGTAGGACATTGACACTTTCTTATTTATCTCTTATTCTACCAAACCGATTGACTCTGGGCGATAAAATATATTATTGGTTTTCTTAATGGATAGGAATTCACACAACGTGTTAAGGAGATTATTATTGATTTACACCACCCGAGTCACAGATTATTATGTGTTGAATTCCATGTTTACTGATTTAGCACTCATAATATTCCTAACGCACTCCAACTTGCGGTGGTTTGTTTTTAGTAGTGCTATTTAATTCTTTATATAACGTGTCAAGGAACTATTAACACTAAGAAGTGTTTATTTTCCCTCTGTCAGACTCGTAATTCTGTTAATAATTCTACGTATATTCTTTCAAGGATTGATTTGGCACAGGATAGGCCCCTAAACTGACAGGTGTCTTAGTGTATCCCTTGTTTTCATGACACGTGTTACAATTAGTTATGTGCTTTTTATATCTGTAAGCATTGTAGGCCAGTAAAACAGTGATTTGGCTTTCTGTGACATAATTGGGAACCCTGGATGACGGAATGCAACCAGTTTATGACGATTGGTATGAAAGAGATTATTACTACTACCTGGTCGTTAGTCATCTGTTGTGTTCTTCGGGTTTTCCTCGTCACGGACCTACATATAATATTACCTTTGATTACATTATTCTGATACACATACTTTAAATATACTTTTGCTTTAGGGTTTCTGCTCGAAGTGTTTATTGTTTTTTGCTTAGCCGCTGACCCTGTTTCCGTTCGAAGTGTTTATTGTTTGCTTATTGCTGCTGACTCTGTTTCCGTTCTAAGTGTTTATTGTTTGGGTTATGTCTGTTGACTCTTGCTCCAACCCAGATATTCAATGCTCGCGATCTCTTGGGTTAAGGAATTTTCTTGTTTAGATACGGTTTTAACAATAGGCACAGATGTTTCTATATCTTTTAGTCCAATTAATGGTTCTTTGCTGTATGGTGCGGGATAGCGGGATAATGCTTCAGCTATGGTAATTGCTTTCCCAGGTAGATATCTTAACTTGGCTCCAAAGACCTGAATGATCATTTGTCACCGAGTTCCTTTTTGGACTGTGATTAAAGCCTTTGAAAAACGCAGTAAAGGACTCATGTTCAGTAAGGACTTTATCAGGATAGCCATAGATTATGAACTTAAAATGTACTAGTGAGTTAAAGATACCTAGCCCTTCCTTGCCTATTACTGTATATTTACTTTCAGAGGGCATTTAGTTTACGTGAATAAAAAGCTATAGGAAAACTGTTTATCATATTACTGAAGTAGTACCCCTCTTACCCCTTGGTCTGAGGCGTTTGTTGCAATAAAAAAAATTTCCTTATTTAAATCAGGGATTTTTAAGTTAGGTGAGCTGCATTATTCCGCTTTTAAGATATCGAACGCCTGTTGATGCTTTTTAGACCATAATAAATCTACGCTCTTCTTCGTAAGATCTGTTAAAGGAGCTGTCATGATTGAAGAGTTACATATTTACATACGATTGTAATACCCACTACAGCGCAAAAGTGCTGTATCCCCCTTTTACGTTAATAGGTACCGGAAGTTATGAATAGCCGACACCTTACCATGGACTACTTTAAGACCTTGACTAGACACATAAAACCTAGATAAACATGTTCGGTTTTTTAAAAACTCACATTTAGATATTTTACTCTGAGATTATTTGTCTTTGTCTCTGTAGCACTAGCTCTAGTTTATGTGAATGTACTTCTAAGGTATTAGAAAAGATTATAAGACCAACCATATAGGCATGTAGGGTATCCCCTAAAAAGTCTCCAAACACTATATTGTAATTGGGGCGCAACGTAAGCCGGAGGCATACGATAAAATTGATAATGTCCCCTGAGTGTGCTGAAAACGGTGTATGAGGTACAATCACTTGGGTAATGGTATCTGGTAAAAGCTTTTAAGTAAGTCCAAGCTGGTGAAAAATTTATTCTAACCTAACAGAGATAAAATGTCGTCGGTACATGGCACTGGAAATATCGGGAGTCGTTTCCTTGTTTAAGCGACAGAATCTACGCAGATACGCCAAGTCCGATTTTTTATGGCATGACGTTTGAGGGAAAAATTATATGGGCTTATTTGATTTCCTAATGACTCCTATTACTAACATTTTTCAACTTCGTCATTTATCTCTATTTTGAAATTTCATTCAGAGTCTATACGAAGGTACGTATATAGCTTTATGTTTGTCCTTAGACCGTATTTTGTGTTAAATTACATCCGTTTTCCCCAGAGATCACTCGCTAGTGGAGAAACTTCCTGGTATTCAGATAAAAGATAAAAAAATTTTTGCTGAATCACCTCTGCTTGAATGATTTTACGGATATTACTTTAGATAGAGTATGAGAGATTCATCTACGACTGGTTGGGCGGGATTAAAAATTAGCAACAAT
>NC_087207.1:80853772-80859119 GCF_015104395.2 Macrobrachium nipponense
AGTAGAGTCCGGGGAAGTTGCTAAAAATTGTCGTTGCAGCTAGTCAGTGAGATAGTTTATCAGTCAAGAAATTCGGCCATTGTTTATTTTTGGTCTGAAAAGCTAGAAAGGTTTTGATAGCAACAAAATATTTGTATATCTCTTTTTCATACTTGTCATTCAGGTATTACTTCTGTAAAGATCACCTTTCTCCTCTTGTCTAAATCATTTGGTACTTACATGTTAATATTTAGTAAATGACGCCTACGATTCTTTCTTTGTTGGGTACTGCAAAAACACGCTACAAAAAAGTAGTCTTGTAGCCACGAGGATAACTTGCTAGGCTTGCCATAGGTGAAGCAGGCAGCAGCAATCATGTATAACCTCCCTTCGCCCTGTCGTCGGCGGTGTTTACTGTTATGCAAGGTTACCAGATATAATGGGCCATAATATCGTACCAAACATCTATAAATGGTCGCATTTTTATTTCAATCTAATTGTACTTCACCAATTCCAAAGGTTTTGTATAACTGATAATGAATGGATAAGTAGAAATTGCATTATAATTGTTATGTATTCCTATATTCAAAGTAAAATTGTGCAATGAAAATAGTAATATTGCCATATGTATACTTACAAAATTCCTTTGTAATAATATTGACATATGAATGGTATATATACAAATTTTTATTCATTACCCATGGTATTATCAATGGATGCCGTATTATTGTCGCCATTCTCAACAATGATTTGCCTAGTCTTTTCTTTAAGACTTATTGTACAATTGTACAATAGAGTGAATCATCTGTGTTTCTACAATCATTATCATACTACTGGGAGCCCTACTATTACTTCTTGTGTCATAGTTTACATCACAACTAGCCACTCTCTGGGTGCTTATTAAATTTAGCTAAGTTTCCCTTTCAATTTTTTTATGTACTCTGATAAGTGCCTTAATTATCAACAGCAGACATCACTGCATATTTTTGCCTATTAGGCTGTGGCTTCAAATAGCTATTTCCAAAATACGATCCATATATAATGCTATGGTAAGATCTTATTAATGAAAATCAATTAGAAATTCACTTTTTAGTAGCAATATATTAATTTTTATTTATTATTCAAAACTTGCACATACATTTCTCCTTGCTGTCCACATATATTGCAATGGTACACGAAAATACAATCTCTTCAAAGCGTACTTGGTTTGGTGCCGGCTTTGTCCATACATCTGTACATTTTTCTGTCCACCCTCAGATTTAAAAGCTACTCAGGCTGAAGGCTACAAATTGTTAAGTTGATCATCCACCCTCCAGTCATCAAACATACCAAATTGCAGTCCTCTAGACTCAGTAGTTTTTATTTTTAAGGTTAAGATTAGAGCTAATCGGTCCTCTGACAACATTGCAGGCAGGTCACCACCGGTTGTGGTTAAAGTTTCGTGGGCCTTGGTCCACTAAAGCATTATACTGAGACCACCAAAAGATAGACTTATTTCCGGCGGCCTTTACTATCCGCTGTACCAGCTTTACAGAAAACTCCTTCTCCGGCCCATTTTCTACTTGTTTACTCTGAAGACCGGAACAAAATGTTCTACTAGCAAAAATAAAGATGAATGGGTTTTCATCAGCAAGTCGCCAAGCTTATTCTCGGTTGTTATAAAATAATTCTAGATTCTATATAACCTGGGCAACTCCAAGTAAGTACTAAGTGTCAGAAGTTAGAATAGTCAAATTTGAATAATCATTTAATAATGAAAGTGGGCCATTGTCCTTTTCCTCAACTGATATTTGAATAATAAAAATTTAAAGTAGTTTATCATTAAACAAACCTTATTTTGTTATTATACTTAAAGTCAATTACCGAATAACCACTACATTATTAGAAAAAGAGGAGGGTGAAAAAGAGGAGTTAGCCATAGAACGGGCTGTCCTTGAGTAAGAAGTATTCTCACATGATTATGGGAACATACTCCGCGTTGTAAATCTGCTATTTCCTTTGGTGATTCTGAACTTCTCGAGCAAGCTGCTGATGAAACCACTCTTCTTGTTGTGAGTCCTTAACCGTCAAACAACTGATTTAGTCACTGAACAGTCACTCTTCTTGAATGTTTTTCTTGGTCACTCAGTTTCCATATTTAGAGGCGTTTTGTTGATTCTAATCTTTGTGTTTCTATTTTTAGGATGTTATTTAATCTAGTATTAATTCTCTTTCCTAAGTCGTATGCGTTCATATCTGAAACTTGCATTGCTCCCTTTTCGTCCTTCTTATACGACGTATCGATTTTATAGAAGAAAAGACTTTCCGATTATCTACGACCTTTTGTTTACAAAATCCCTTTTTATTGGTGAACATTTCATTGATTCACTACGTGAGAATCTTGTAAATGGCTCTATATTCTTTAAAACTTTCAACATAAAGTCCTTTGAAGATTGAATTAGTCTAGCAAGATATAAAAAGATTATTCAGTTATTCATTTCGCTAAGAGGTCTATTTATCTGTCGATGTGTAGATTAACAAAAGGACATTAATGATTCTAATACTGAAACTCTCCTAAAAAACCTCAAACTATATTCATTAGTTTCATTTATAACTGAAGTATGTAGGGAGATACAATTTATCATCAGAGTTCATTTCTTTTGTATACTCAACAACGATATCTTCGAAATGCGTCAAAATGACACATCCTTCTACTGATACATTAACTTTAGCAATGGTTTGAATAAATCCATTTACTATTCTCTTGTTACGCCGATTCATTAATTGATTAAGCATTAATCAAAATTTTGGATGATGAAATGACGCGAACAATGACATTTTGCTCTCCTCTGGTGCGGCCTGAATTAGAGCAGCTATCCAGATTCGATATTTTCATTATAGCTGATGGATAGTGTATTAGAGCTATTTGTCCCCAACGCTGTCAGACAGACAGAGGATAATGGCATCACCAACAGTAATTGGTTCAATTATACGCTATTGTTTCCCAGTGGCACCAGTATGAAAATCCTCGACAATTATTATTGAGTGTGCAATTTCTCTCGAGCGCTCGAAGACCGTACATTATTTATTTACACATTTACTTTTTACAACACTACTAATTAGATATTCCCTCCATTCCGAATTACTCTATTATATTATTCGATGTCAAGGATTTCCCCTTAACCTGAGAGTTAAACAATATAAAGCATTCACAGCAAACATTAAAAAATAAAAAATTACAAGATATATATATAATTCCTATATAATATATTATATATATATATATTAATTATAATATATATATATATTATATATATATTTATATTTATATATTATTATAGATAATATATATTATATATATAATTATATATGATAATATATAGTATATATATTTTTATAATATTCTATATATATATATATATATATATTATTATATATAACTATATAATATATATATATATATATATATATATAGTTATATATTATATATTTATAATATAATATATATATATACATATATATATATTTTATACATATATATATATATATATATATATATATATATATATATATATATATATAGGTATATATATATATATATATAGGAATTATATATATATAATATATTATTTTATACTATATATATATATATATTTTTATATATAATATATATATTAATATATATATATATATATATATATATATATATCTATATATATCTATTATTATAATATATACTATACTATATTATATATATATATATTATATATATATATATGATATATATGTATATATAGTATATATATATATATATATTATATATATATATATATATATATATGTAGTATATACATATGTATATACTATATATATATATTATATATATATATAGATATATATTATATATATATATTATAATATATATATATACTTATATTATATTATATAGTATATATATATTATATATATATTATATAGTATATATATATATATATATATATATATAGTATATATTTATAATTATATTTATATATATATATATATATATACTACTACTATTATATATAATAGTTATATATATATCTATATATATATATATATATATATATTATATATATATATATATATATATATATATATATATATGATATATATAATTATATATCTATATATATACATATGTATATATATATAATGTATATCTATATATTATATATATACTATATATATATATATATATATATATATATAATATATATATAGTATATTATAATATATATATATATATATATATATTATAGATATTTATATTATAATATAATATATTATATATAATATATATATATATATATATACTATGGTATATTATATATATATATATATTATAAGTCTATATATAATATATATATATATATATAATATATATATATAAGTATATATATATATTATAATATATATATATATATATATTATACAGATATATATAGCTATAATATATATATCATATATATATATATATCTAATATATATATTATGTATATAATGATAATATGATATAATAGATATATATTAATATATAACGTATATATTATTCATATATATAGAATATATATTATATATATATAATATATATATATATATATATTATATATATATAATATATATATATATATATATGGTATATATATATATATGTATATTATTCTGAATATATATATATATATATATATATATATATATATATATATATATATATATATAATATAATAGTATAGAGTATGATAACTAGTGATATATATAATATATATATAGATATATAATATATACGTGTATATATATATATATATATATATATATTATATATATATATATATATATATTATATATATATATCTATAATATATATCTAATATATAATATATATATATATATTATATAATATATATATAATCTATAATATATTATATAATATTACTATATATATATATATACAATATATAATATCTATATATATATAGTAGAATAGATATATAGAATATAATAGTATATATATATATATAGATAATCATATTATATATATATATAATATACTATATATAAGTATATATATATATATATATATAATATATATAGATATATTATATATAATATATATATATATATATATATATACTATACTATATATATATATATGATATAATATATTATATATATAGTATCTATATATAATATATATATATATATATTAATATATATATATCTATATATATATATATATAATATATATATCTATATATATATATATATATAATAAATATATATATTATTATATATATATTATATATATATCATGTATTATATTATTATATGTGTGTGTCGAATATATGCA
>NC_087207.1:80859619-80907119 GCF_015104395.2 Macrobrachium nipponense
GAATATATGCATATCTATTTAGATATTATAGAAATCGTACTAATTGATAGACCCAGATAGAATTTTGCACACGGCCTCTATATCACCCCAGAAAGGATTATTACTCAAAATCAAAACCCTACCCAATGAAAGACATACAAACACAGACAAAACAAACTATAATGTTTTTACGTCACTTTTTCCTTCAGTGCTCATGGGCTAATTCGAATTTTTCACCTGACGCTCCACCTTTTTTTTTCTTTTACCGGCGCTGTTAGACGTATGATTAACATACACAATAAAATGTCCAAATCCCCTATAACATAAAATTTAATCAGAATTTAAGTGAATTTCGATCATATTTTAAGAGAATTAGTGTATATTACCTAGATAAAATCAACATTGACAACATATATCGGTTTAAATGTGCTTGACAGTCCTCGCCAATGAAAAGGGTAGTAACAGACCAAACGCTTCTGTGACAGACATAAACCTTCATTAAAAAATTACTCACTAAGAAATTACCACAATTTAAACAGAGCTAATTTTAAGCCAAATATATCTTAATTATGCCTTGCCAATACAATATAATTTGTTAAGTGTCATGTGGTATTATTTAATCAAAAACAAAAATAAATAAATAAGTAAAACTTCGTAGTTGTAGGCACAACATTGGAGATCAAGAAATAATTCATCGACGAGATGAAAGCAATCCATCACCATCCATGCCATGCGTATTATCAGACTAAATGCTTCTGTGACATAGCTACCCCTCATTAAAACAAATTACTCGCGATGAAAATAGCAAATTTTTCAGTGTTCATCTTAAGCCAAACATAACTCAATTATACCAAGCCAATAAAATACCATCATCATCGCTAAGCATCTAATCCACTAAAGCTCACCATATATCGACAATATAATCGTATATGTTGGACCATTCAGACTTTTGCCCACACTTTCCTTCAGAAACGTCGAAGGAAACGGAAACATGTTCATTAACATGTACTGGAAACCGAAAACAGTTGCAACTCTTTTTACGGTGTCTATAATTGTAATAAGTATGTGATATTTATAATAGCCAACGGACATTGTATCTAAATAACTTATGGATGTTCTGAAGCTGTTTGTCAAGCTGACACCCTAGCTTCTAGATTTTATGCAATACAGATTAAATACCAGTCTTGAAAACGAGGTGATAGGCGACTGAACGGTCCTTGGTTAACTGAAGTGACCATGCCTAAACCACTGTTCGTCCCTGTAGACCTGCTGACATGCCTTTCATCAGTTGTGTGTGTGTGTGTTTTTTTTTTTTTTTTTTCTTTTTTTTGTGAAATTATTCTGTTATCTTCTGTAATGACAGAGAGAGAGAGAGAGAGAGAGAGAGAGAGAGAGAGAGAGAGAGAGAGAGAGGCTAACATTAGTTCAGGTTTTCGATGATGGTAAGGCGTAAGGCTGTTCCTGTGTGATTTCGTTTAAATATGAATTGATAAAGTCACTGACGAGGCCATCTTTTGTTCACGGAGGGTATATATAAAATTTGGCAAATGAACCCCTATACAGCCTCTACAGAGATTCATCCATTATTCATTTCCATGAGTGAAATTCTTGAAGTAAACATGAATTTCTGTTGGATGCAAAGTTCTGTATGACATTGCCCCCTTTTTCCTAAGCAAAGAGTCTTCTTTAATTAATAAATTCCACACGGAATTATTTATAACAGGAACGACGAGCATTTTCAATGACAGTACACATTCTTTACGTGACAAAACAATTCAAAGGCGATGTAGGAAAATTTTTCTGAATTCTTCAGAGTTTTTCTAGGAAATGCCGGGTTGGTCACACACACACGCACACAACACACACACACACACACACACACACTAGCCTTATCGAAAACTTATATTAACAATAAAAAAACGTTAAGGTCCCAACAACTGAGTTCCCTCCATTGCTTTTACAGTTGACAAAGATGGCAATGGCATTATTCCATTTTTTGTAAGTTCTAGCTATAAGATTAAAATACAGCAATACTACAAATAACAATCATATAATCAACAATTACCCCTCTCACAAAGAAGGTGACAAACTCTCAGCATTACGCTCATTGTTTCTTAGAGCACTTAATATCTACAGATCAAATTTTATCAGTGAGTAATTAGAATTTATATATCAATATGTTATTCAAGATAACTTTAAATTAGAGGATATTGATAACAGTCTAACGTTAGCAAAAAAATATTTTATTCATGTGAGCCACAAAAAAAAAAAAAAAAAAAAAAGCTGAATTTTATATCCTTCCAATTACATCCCACACAAGAATCTATATTTTACCCCCTAAGGTTACTTGGTTGTAGTGCAACTTTTAATAGTTCGGGAAATAATGAAGGCGTTATTGATAAGATATCACGAAAACTGCGGTAGTTTTTATATAAGAAAATCAGGAAGGCACTCGGAACACGCATTTTGAATCATGGTTATAATATAAGAATAAAATGTTTCCAGTTTCTTACGTATGACTCAAATATTTGGCGCATTATTGAAAACAAGATAACATTAGCGACAACAAGATAATTGATAATACAGTTATGGAACTAAAGAATTTCGATATATCAATAATCCACCACTGATGCAATGATGAAAAGTGTTAGGGAGAAGTAAGAAGACATACTTGCAATATTACAGTGTCATGTAAATGGCAGCTTGTGTCATTGTGGTAGTGTTCAGAGTCTTCAGACTTCAAGAGATCGTGTACAGATTTATATGATTAGCATCTACAAGCTTATAAACTGAAGCAAATGGTAACGAGAAGGATTGGATCAACCTCTTGACGTCATCTTTTCTTTCCAAGCGAGGCACTATTGTGAGGACGGAACACAGAGTTCATATGAAATTAAATCTGTGAGTTTGGTCAGAAAGGTTACTGTGCAACCATTTCAAGAATAAGTCCACATCTTCCGTTATTTCAGTGAAAGTACTCAATACTAAACAAGAAGATTAAGGCCAAGGAACAGTAGGACATAAATTTAAAAGCTGCCAGTCATTAAAATTATGATCATCTGATAAAAGAATCACTTATTACGTGTAAATATGAGAAAATACTTAGTATTTTTTTATTATTATTTACAATATCAATCATTCTACTTTACCTAATGGTTTACGATACACAAGCAACTTCAAGACTTCTAAATTTACTCGTCAGCTGATCGCAACATATTTTTTTATTATTATGCACTGATGATACTAATGAATTATTGATGAATGAATGACAGATTGCAGTGTTATGACAATATAGGCTGTTCCTCCACATAGAAAAAAAGAGCATCAAGTTCAATATTTAATAAGTGAACCAGGAAACCGCACCAGCAGCTTTCCATAAACATGAGCATATTCTGTTCCATTCATCTTTATTTTGCAACCACTCTATCGCTTCGTGTGTAGACCTCTTCCATTCCATTGTAAACATGATATTTTCTTCCTCACGCAGCTCAATTTATGAATCAACATACCGGTTTATCTTCTACCATTCGCTCCGAATGACTGAATATCTCAAAATTCGTAGACCCACCCATTATTTTACACAAAGTGGCCAACTGTCGAATGCTTTCTTAATGAACCCTATAATTTTGGTAAGAGTAACTCTTCAGGAGTTAGAGACTGGCAGAAGGCAATCTGGAAAGTGCTGGAGACATTTTTTATAGCCCTCCAAAGTAACTTACCCCACAGTAAATTTTGACGGACTTTCTCGCAAAAAGATTAGTGGGTATGGTCGCTATATTAGCTATAACTTCTAATCTAGTTATGATATCTGCACATTACTTATACCGTTGGAAAGAGGGACTATTTAACAATCTGATGGTATGTAAAATGAGCAAATACTCTAAATACATAGCCCAAACTGGCCATTAGAAGAAGCAAATTAATAAATTGTCAAGCAAACATTTGGAGAACACAATTTTCACTATCAATGTAATTAGACAGCAATGTTGTGTGCATAGCTGTTTTTATTAATTATGATATCATCATAAAGCGTTGATTTTCATAATGTATCAATATAATTTCATATACCGTAATATGATGATAAAGGAGCTCTCATTTGCAAAGTTTAAAATTTTCACGGAAAATCATATTCACAGAGGGGAACATAACATAATGTGAATTTAATTGAATCCAGCTGACTGTAAATGTGAAGTTATAAATGGTATCATTTTCTTTTGAAATGCAAAAGCCATTGATGAATAACCAAAATAACGAACACATTTTATTGGAAATATATTCGAAAAACAATAACATGTGGTATCACACATGATTAGTATAAAGGATCCATTTTCAGTGTGGATAAAACTAGACTTAACCAAAACAATACATTGGTTATGAAAATAAATATTTAAGGAAAGAATCAATCTTCTAAATCTGAGGCACTCTCATCATAAGAAAAGGCAGGGAATGTAAGAGGATTTGTGCAGGTATTGCCAGAATCAGATTCGTCAACTTGTAGGTTAGCTTCACATATAAGTTGGTATGATAATTGCCCTTAGGAAACTTAATTCCATAGACCACAGCTCTCACCAACATGTGCTCAGTACCATTAACCAGCTCATGATGCGGAGATAAGCATCCAATACAGACTTACAGATGTCTCATCCAGTCTTGTTTCGTGATATGTCAAATTCGCCTTTTCCTGTGTAATAATGTCTCAGTCACCAGCAGCACCTGAGTTATTAAATTATTTAATATACCAATGCAAAGTAAAGTCTTGCAATACTAACTACATATGTCTCACGAACAATCAACCATGCACCTCTGCAGTCCTCCAACAAAATTGGTGCAAGTTTTCCTATCTTCTTTCCCACCGTTATCCCTATATCAAGGGCTCGGTTGGCTGATGCGCCTTCTCCACTGCCTTTTATCAAAGGCAAAATCTGCCACCAAACCTCTTCTCTCTATATCTTCCTTCACTTTATCTGGCCATCTAATTCTGTCTCCCTCTCCATATACTTCCTTTAAAAGGGTTAACACATGCTCATACACTCTCAATCGTGACGCTCTTATCACCTCTGTTATCTTTACTAAGTCTCCTCTTTTCCTATTTCATCATTTTCCAATCTCTCAAGCAGCAATATCTCCATAATCCACCTTAGCATACTCATCTCTGTTCTCTCAAGCTTTACTTCCTATTTTCTTTTTAGAGGCCGTGTTTTAGATCCATATATTAACACTGGTCCACTGGTCTTGTCAACTTCATCCTTACATCCTCCCTCTCAGCTTAATGTAGACCCTGAGTATTTAAATTTGTCTGTTTTCTTGTAATACTATTTTGTTACTACTGCTTACCACCAACCTTAGTTTTATTTACATTCATCTTTAAGCCACTCCTCTCTAGAGACTCGTGCCCCTCTTCAATGCTTCTCTGTATGTCCTCCTCATCGTCATCAATAATAACTTGATCATCGACGTACAACAACTCCCACAGCTCTTCATTCCTGATCTCTTCACTCAGCACATCCATGACCAGCACAAACAAATATGGGATTAATGCTGACCCCCTTGTTCAATCCAACACTAACTTCAAAGTTTTCTGTTTTCCCAACTGCTGTTAATACTTTTGTGCTCATTCTTTGATATATCCTCTCGACCAGCCAAACCAACTTTTCTAGGACTTTTCTTTTCCTCAAACACCAAAGCATCACTTCTCTTGGGATTCTATTGTATGCTTTCTATAGGTCTATAAATGCACCATAAAGCTCCTGGTTTCCCTCCAGCCTCTTTTCCTTTAGCTATCTTACTATGAAGATGGCATCCACCATCCCTCTTCCTCTCATGAATCCATTCTGCTGTTTCCCGATCTTTATAATCTCTCTTCATCTCTCATCCAGTATTATCTCTAAAACTTTCAATCCATGCTCCGTTAGTTTAATATCCTTGTAGTTACTACAATCTATGACATCTCCTTTCAGCTTGTATATATATATATATATATATATATATATATATATATATATATATATATATATATATATATATATATATATATATATATATATATATATATATATATATATATATATACCATTAGACTCTCCACCTTGTGGTCCTTTGGCATTTCTTTCTCTTTCCATACAGCTTTTGATAAATCCAGCCTCTATTTCTCCCCCTCTGTAACCTAGTAATTTGACCATTTCAATATGGAACTCTGACGAGCCTGGTGCTTTACCAATCTTCATTTTATTTAATGCTCTCTTCACTTTTCTATCCTGCATCCATCACTGGTCACTCCACCCTCTGCACTTCCCCCATCTCCTCTCTCTCAATTTCAGTATTAATAAAAAATTCTGAATACTCTTCCATCTCTTCTTAATGTCTTCATCCCTTTACAATATATTTCCGTCTCTATCTATGACACCCAGTTTACCCAAATTCTGTCTCTGCCTTTTCCTTAAGTTTGAAATATTATAGATATCCTTTTCTCCTTCTCTTGTTCCTAGTTTTCCAGTCAACTTCTCTGCCATCTTCCCAGTACCCATACCAACCCTCCTTCACATATTTCTTTCCTCTTCTCTGTACCATTCATGTGCACCCTGTGCATGCCTTACTTTCCTGTCCTTAAATGCTTTTGATTTTCTTTTAATCTATTCTTGCACCTATCCATTTCAACACAACCTTTCTCCTCTCGACACTCCACATCCTCTGGTTCTTCCCACCAGTTCTTCTGCTTTCGCCACACATATTTCTCTCATATCTACCCAGATATTTTACACTCTGTTACTCTGTCCAGCTTCTATACAATTTCCCTTCACAGCAAGCTTGCTTATCAGCCCTGCTTAGAAGTTGAGTTGTTCCAAGAATTTTGAGAGACCGATGAAATCCAGCTTTTCCATCAAAATTGTTCCTGCTTTTGTTTTTTTCTAAGCCATGGAAGGAGGTCAAGGTGTAACAGCCTGTAATGCAGTATACAGGTAGAATAAATTTGATTTGATCAGGAGAAAGTTTCTCATTTGTTGATGTAGAAGCAATACGAGAACATGTGTCAGGACTGTCGATTATTATCTGATTAGCCCCATTTCCTCCAGCTGCAACTGAGTGCAGAATTATTCTACAATCAGCCTCTTCTTGAAGTGAACCTATCCCAGGAAATAATACCGACTGTTCTTTGTTTATTTTATATGCTCTGTCTACTATACCCGTGTGTAGGTCACTTGATTATCCTCAAGTACACTTCCAGCATATCCTTTTATTTAACTTCTTTTCCCCATAACTAAAAAAATACTGCCCACATGTGTAGGTCACTTGATCATCTTCAAGAATACTTCCAGCATATCCTTTTATTTAACTTCTGCCCACATCTTGGGAACTAGTTGCACATGGTATTTCTGACACTTATGCCAATCCCTTTTCTGTCTAGTGATATTCTTTATGCTGTACTCTTCATATCTCTCTAATACTACAGAAATCTATTTAATATTTCCATGTTGGCCACATACATAGCATGACAAAGAAAATTAGACGACATATTGTTAAATGTAACTTTTTCTGTGAAAATTAGTTCTAGAAGTCTTTGTTTGATAGTGTAACCATAAAATGACAGGGTTGAACTATTATCGGCATAAAGAGAGGCACTGAGGAGTTCTAGGAAGAAAGAGCCTTTAGATTGGGACTTTTTTCAATGCATTCATCGCCAGTAATCTGAAGTACATGATATCTCCATTGAGGGATATGTTCTTGTTTTGGACATTCCCTGATCCATTCAGATCACACATTATTTTCACATTTGAGCTTGCTAGTGGATCATAATAAACTCTTTAAGGCATTCCATCTTCAGGAGGTACAAGGCTTTCGGCTTTCATACAAGAATATAAATAACATGGTGGATTCGTTTCCTAATGCTCCAAGAAAGCTATCCTTGATTGTGGGTGGTACTAAACATCCAGTAGCAAAGTTTTATCACTTGTTCTGTTGGATCCAAACGACTACAGGGGTTCCTGAATGTTCCTCCAAACAGTGTGCTAAATTTTTCGACATCTCTATAACATCTCTTTACTTCAGATATAGACAAGTGCTTTGCTTCATGCAGCTCTCCATGTGCTTTGTATGAATTTTGCAGCATCTTACTGAAATTATTGGAGTAAGCCATAGTCAAAGGACATGCAAGGAACCACCGATTAAGTGAACTTCCTATCAAAGTCAAACCAATTATTCCACCATTACCCTTGAGAGCTTTTCTTTCTGTTGTCTCTAGTGCATAATCAAGCCAGACAGTGTTGAGCTTACCATCTGTCAACTTGGCTACGAACAAGCCCTTATGGAATGCTGCTTTCACTTGATCAACTCTTCTTCTAAAGGCTCATTGTTCAGAGGTACAAGTGTACCAATCTTTTTCAGGGCGTATCCAAGTGACTGTAGCATCATAAACAAGATCTGACATTCCAGGATGTCGTATAAATAACATTTTCATAACATTCCCGGTATGAGGTGCCTCGTCAAATTAGGGATTTATATGCTTGAATATTCTCAAGGCCATCTTCCAGTGCAAGTGCAACATTAGGGTATTCAAAGTGAATACTTATTTTTCTTGTAGAATTGTAGATTTGATTTCATCAAACCTACAAGTTCATCAAGTAGTCTCCTGATGATGTCCTGGTATGGGCTCTTAGTATTACCTCTGTCAGAACAGTGTTGCTTTAAGGTTGTATGCCTATCACTAATGTAGTTTGTGTAGCATCCGTTCTGCCAATCAGACCGTGCTTCCACTGCAACCAGATCACCATTAACCGCACCATGAAGTCTGTTGAGCATTACTTGGTCTTGTCTCCTTTCTGCTGCAAGCAACATTTATGTATACATGTTGAGAGAACCAGGGTGGTTAGTAATAGCTACCTATACCACAGACCAGGTTGACCTGTATTTAGGATTACTTTTTTCACCACGCACAAAGTACTTATTTTTTCCAATCAAAAGTATATAAGTAAGGGAAAGACCTGGTTAGTGGTAGAGCTGAAGAACTATCATCCAAAAAAAAGCAATTCTTTAGTACCAACACCAGAGCATTCTATACTAATAGCTTTAGACTTCTTGATATGTCTTTTCATATATTGGCTGTGGTATAATGACCTTCAGCTCTTAGGTACAAAATTAGGACTCCGCTTGCAGAAATATCTGCAGAATTTTATCAAATTTCTTTGCCCCTGTCATCCTGCTTTTCCTTACAAGCTGCAAAAAACTTATGAAGTTTTGATAGATCAGGATGAGAAGAAGGGATTTCACAGAAAAGTTCTTGGAAAAGAATTTGCAAAAGTCACTATCAAACAGAAAGATTTTCCTCAACTTGGAGGTTGTTTGCAAATAAAAAAAAAATGGATATGGGCACTGAAGCTCACAACCTGCAATATTAACAAAGGGCTATAATTTCATGAATTTAAACAGATTTAGATTTATTTTCAGTTTAAAAATGCATGAAATAAAGATAACAAAGCAATTTGAAAACCTTGTCATTTGTTAAAAGAGATACTTTTATTGTACCTGTGAACATTAAAAAAAAAAAAACAATAAAACTTTTTTCTTCATTCTCCATCATCGTTAGTTCATAGTTGCAAACTATGGTGACAAATTATGGTTTACATGGTTGACGAAAGTTCCCTCTTTCCAAAAGGTATGAAAGACGTGAACATAACTAGATCAGACGTTATTGTTGATATAGCGACCTTACACATATATTTATGCTAAAAGTCCGTCAAAATTTGCAATGTGGTGAATTACTTTGGAGGGCTATAAATATTTTCGCCAGCACTTTCCAGGGTAGCATCCACCAGTTTCTAGCTCCCAAAGAGTTACTCTTTTCAAAATTAATGGGCGCAATTTGTGTCACTAATATGTGGTTAGTTTGCAGCATTACAAGGATTCACTGATGAAGTAGCAGCAAAGCTATGTCCAGTTTACGCCTTTACAAAACACTTCAGAAGAGTATAGCTCAGTGGATTATTTAAAGCTATCGGGAGGATGCCCTGAACCTTCCTACTGGCGAGGGGTCTTGCTCTTAAAGTAGCCAGCTATATCTATAGTCCAGTAAATAATATATATATATATATATATATATATAATATATATATATATATATATATATATATATAATATATATATATATATATATATACATACATAATATATAATATATATATATATATATATATATATATATATATATATATATATATATATATATATATATATACATATATATATATATATATATATATATATATATATATATATATATATATATATATATATATATATATATATATATATATATATGTGTGTGGTGTGTGTGTGTGTGTGTGTGTTACATAAAAGAGGGCTATGATATATTCTAAATACAGTTGTAATGTGATGTATTGTGACTTTCTTAGAATGTGGAGAAGTTTTAACTTCCCTTATAGACAGTTTTAGAGGTGACGAGCTTTGGGAATGCTGATGTGTCTTTTTGAGGTGGTGGATATCAAAATTGCTGTCTTAGCAGATCTGTGCATGTCCCGTTGCTACAGGCGATCGCAGAGGTGACTTATGAATCTAGTTCTAGGCAGTTCTTGGTTGTGGAGAATATGTGTGAGTTTGTGCGTACGTGCGAGCCTTTTCCTACATAATGGGAATGTAGCATTACAATGAGGGGAGATCCTTACAGAGAGGCGAGAAGCCAAGATGGCTTCTGCAAAAGTGTTTATAGAGAAGTGTTTGTGCATACTTTGTTGAATGGGTAAGCATATTTACTTTTGGCCAAAGATGTGGCTGGGTTGCATTTGAATATTTATTTCAGAGATGTTCTATTACATATGATCTTTTGATTATAATCTTATTCTTATTGAATGTTCTCCTGTCTTCTGACAGGGGATTCTGGGGAGAAAGGGGAACTGACTTAAATAATGTGTCATGGTATTACTGTAGAGACTGTTGTGACTTTTCCAGTTGCATGACTAAAATAATGTTGGATTATTGGAGTAGAAATATGGAGTTGGGTTCTTTGAGTTGAATCATTCATTTAATCTTTTTGTTAAGAACCTGGGTTTATTTAGCTAATGCTTTGTTCTGAAATAAATGTATTTTTTGTAAATTCTCGAGTCTGATTCAATTGCCTTACATAATGGAGGGGGGGTTGTGTCGTGGAGAGAGAGAGAGAGTGTAGTTACATATGAGGGGGGGTTGTGTCGTGGAGAGAGAGAGAGAGATGTAGAGAGAGTGTTACCAGTTGCTTTAGATGCACGATCCATCGCTACCATTTTAAATAGAAGAACGAGATTTTAGAATCTCGTTATTATTATTATTATTATTATATATTATTATTATTATTATTATATTATTATTATTATATTATTATATATATATATATATATATATATATATATATATATATATATATATATATAAATATTGTGCTAGAGACTTCCAATTCATTACAAAATGAAGGTAAATGATCTAATGTCACTAGAATATATGAGCTTTAGCTTACAATTACGTTTTTCGACCACTTCGGTCTAGTCAAAGTTGACCAAAGTTTTAAATTTTGGCACTTATCGTGATTTATATGAAAATATTTCAAAACTTATAAAAGTTACAACCATTGGTTGTTTTTTGTTGTATTCTACATGAAATTGCACTAATTTTTATACATAAAATTATGTAACGGCTAATATAAAATGGTGCAAACATTACAACAAAGTGACGAAAGAATTTCTGAGATGTGTCGCTGATACTTTGCAGTGCAAGAAGAAAGAAATTCGCGCATGCGCAGCTGGGTAACGCTTTAAACAAAACAACAGCGTGATCCGTGAACTCCCAGTATCCCTCAAGGCGCGTGATTTAAAATCTTTTGCAAACTAGGAAATAACTATTTTTCCGCGAATATTCAAAAAAACTTTTTGTAGTCGACGTACTGTATGTCCACTTGGCATCCGACAGACAATTTTAGTCGACATACAATACATCCAGTCAACATTTAAGAGTTAATTAAAGGGCATCACTACTTCAACAATTTAAATCTAAGCATTTCCCTGGTTCTGATTCATTTGAGGAAAACAGCACAGTTACCACTCTATATTTCTATGTAAACAAAATAAAATATAATATTATATATTATTATACTGGTAGTAAATGAAACTCTCACAAAAATTTTAAATACAAAAATTTATTTCTAAATTCTAAATTTATAAATGAAATTCACAATCTCAGGGAAATTGTTATTACTTAAAAACAAAAGTTTAATTAATTCTTGAATTAATTATTTACAAAAAATTAAATCAAGAAAATTAATTAATTTAAATTATAAAGCAGTATTCATATTTGCAAAGAAATTTCATGAAATACAAATTAATTCACAAATGTTAGATTCAAATAATTATACAATAAAAAATTATTCAAACTAATTAAACTAAATAAAGAAAATGCAATAACATAATGTATGATATGGAAAGCAGTAAAAGCATTTACAGTACAATCATTAAGCATATAAAATGTACATATCAAAAGAACAAAACCAAAGAAAAGTGGATAAAAAATTTTAATTTTATCCAAAACTGTAAAATAAAACCTCGAAGTGCACTCCAAAACATTTGTAAAATACCCACAAGAAAGGCCTGTTACAATCTTAAACACTTTCGTGGGCGCCATCACAAAAATAATAATAATAACACTATGCTCAGATTCCACAAACAACACATATATTACTAAGAACATTAGCTAGCAATATTGAGTGACCAATTTATACATAAACATGAGTTATGTTACAGTAATGAAACAGTCTCGTGAGATAGCAAGAAAGAGAGAGAGAGAGAGGGAGAGACAGGCATAACAGCCTAACACACGCAGCTAAGTCTCGGAATCGAATGTCTTGTCCTAAGGGTGTGAAAAAGGGCGTACCAGGGCGAATGGGGGCCGTTGGGTGAGCAAAGAACTTTGAGACGAAAACATATTACGTCATCTCAGTTATATTATGGAATTTTCCAACTCACAATTAACTACTTACGAGTTGGTAAGTCCTCTATTGAGAATTAAAAGAATTAAAAGTTAATTTATTAGAGATATTAAATGGTTTCTCTAGCAATAGAGTCTTTAATTACTGCAAGTAAACCTGAAACTACATCGTTATAGGGAAGATTCTCGAAGGACCTGATGCCGTATCTGGGAGGTCCCCACGCATTCATTTTGTCATGGGGCCCCTTAGGACGATAAAAATTTAGCTTAACTCATCTATTTTCAGTGGGATGGGTAACAGCAATTTCTGCTCAGACAAAGCAGTTTCTCTCTTTGCGCCTTATGCTACTTTTTCATCTCTCTTACTTATGTAAGTTTAAAGAATGAAATTTCCCACTACTTAAACATGTTCTTTAAATATGGGAATCTGAACATAAAAAAATACATTTCACAACAATATACACAGTGTCTGTGGGGAGTTAATTGTATTACCAAAATCATAATTGCATTACAAAACTTACATTATTAGTTTATATATATATATATATATATATATATATATATATATATATATATATATATATATATATATAGATATTATATATATATATATATATAGATATATATATATATATATATATATATATATATATATTATATATATATATATATATATATATATATATATATATATATATATATATATATATATATATATATAATATATATATATATATATATATCTATATATATATATATATATATATATATATATATATATATATATATATATATATATATATATATATATAGATATAGATATATATATATATATATATATCTAGATATATATATATAGATATATATATATATATATATATATATATATATATATATATATATATATATATATATATATCTATATATATATCTATACTATCTATATATATATATATATATATATATATATATATATATATATATATATATATATATATATATATATGTATATATATATATATATATATATATATATATATATATATATATATATATACATATATATATTAGATAGATAGATATATATATATATATAATATATATATATATATATCTATATATATATATATATATATAGATAGATAGATAGATAGATATAGGATATATATATATATATATATATATATATATATATATATATATATATATATATACATATATATATATACAACCACATATATATATATATATATATATATATATATATATATATATATATATATATATATATATATATATATATATATATATATTTATGACTGATGAAAATGTTCAGTTACAACAGAATTCCTTCAAATAAAAGGAGCCAATAAAAATGCTAATATATAGAGAGAAAATACAATATTTCAGATACTGCTGTCTCCCTCTTCAGGTAGATGAATGAGAAAAGTTACAGAAAAGCTGGTATTTATATCAAGAGATCCATCCCCAGGTAAGCCAATTTAGGTAACTTCCACTGATAATCTTCCTTTAATCCTCTGAAGCGTTTGATGAATGAAAACTTTATCAATGACATTTGAATCCCATGTGCCCTTTGAGATGTTCATTACCTGTCTCTGTTTAATCAAGGCCGATTCCATCATCTGTGAGGCAAATTCCTGTTTATTCTGTGGTTATGCTCATTTATATGGTTGAAAATTGCTGAGTTCTGTTGTCCATACCTAACTGGCTGGGGAAGTGGTTTCCTGCAAATACGGTATAAGACTGTTTACAGTCAAGAATTTAAAGGAAAATCACATAAATAAACATTTAATTATCATAACAACAGAATAAACTTGAATTTGTCACATAAAATTTATAGCAGCAATTGCCTGTACAAGATTCAGATAATGGAATCGCCCTTGATTAAACTGGAACAGGCAATGAATATCTCAAAGGGCACATGTGATTCAGATGCCATTGATAATGTTTTCATTTAACCAACGATTAAGAGGATTAAAGGAAGATTATATCAGTGGGAATTACCAAAATTGGCTTACCTGTGGATGGATCTCTTGGTATTAATACCACCTTTTCTGTAACTTTTCTCCTTCGTATACCTGAAGAGGGAGGGAACAGTCTCTGAAATATAGTATTTTTCTCTATATTTTGGCATTTTCATGGGCTCCTTTTCTTATATATATATATATATATATATATATATATATATATATATATATATATATATATATATATATATATATATATATAATGATAGCTAGGAGAATGTCAGTTAGGATTAGTGTAAATATAAAAAAGAGAGAGAACAAAGAAGAGAAACAAAACAAAGAGAGAGAGAGAGAGAGAGAGAGAGAGAGAGAGAGAGAGAGAATCAGTCATAGGAAGAGTCTTGAACAGTAGCCAAAACATGCGCTAAATTCTATTCTAAACGCAGCCATTAGAAACTCCCTACCTGTTTCACCTTTGGCTTAACCTTTCAACTTTCCCCGGAACTTGAAAACTTCGGGTGACGTCACCAGTACCATCCTCAAGAGGAGGGATTAACAATTAGTCACACCTAATGGGGCAGTGATTAGATAACATCAACGAATCACCACAAGTACCAGGTGGGAACAAAGACGAAGTACTGCCTTGAAGGAGAAGCTCGAAGACTTTTGAAGCAGAGCAGGAGTCAGAAAAGGGATTTAGAAAGAGAGAACAGCTCACACCACTGTCCCCAAAAAAGAAGTCAGATTCCCAGAACAGTGGCGGTCGAGAGAAACTTCATTTTTGGATTCGTAGTCCTGATTGTTAAATTTATAATTGTTACTGTATCGTTACAGTGTGAATGAAGGAAGAAACCTGCATTGTGTCTCATTTAAACACTTCTGAGAGACTGTACCAACTAACAGTAAATAAAGCAAGAAACGATAAAGGGTCTATAAAATAAACGAAACCAAATAAAGAAGGAAGATCAACACAAAGAAACATAACAAATGGTGCCAACGATTAGCGGATCCGAGACATAAAAGTGCAGTGAAGTTAAACAGAAACACACGTTTCAACAATTCTTATAAACACAACGATACGAATCTACATACCAGAATTTAATAACAGACGGCGAAGTGAATCATAACATTGGCAAAAATATTCACTCAATAAATGTCAATGGCCGAAGCAGAACGAAGTGAAATAATAATTGTAAACAAGTACCGCTTATAAAACCCACAATGAAGAGACATTATTTCTCAAAGATAGAACAACGTGAGTGAATACAGCGATCGAACATGTTAAACAGCTCAGCAACAACGTACTGAAACAGCAAAACATCGGCGAACTAGTGCATGGTGAAGACATAACAGTGGAAGAGCGCCGCAGCGCTATGAAGCCGTGTGTTGAGGGTTACCAACACTCAAAAAAAGATTTCTTGTACAATCTGTTAAAAACGGATGAGTGCATTGCAAAATGTATGATAAAAATTCCCGTTACAGAGCCAACATTACTGGCGAACTCTAAGAAGAAAAACTCAACGTCATTCGAGATTAATTTTGAAATATAACAGCTGAATTCAATTGCCGACAACGAAGAAAGTGTTATCGAAATCCAGGTGTAAAAGAACGACAACAGAAACATAAAGGCATAGAGATTTTGCTATTTTTTTAATAGATGTAGATAGATAGGAATTATTATTACTTTTTTACTTAATACTAGGTTGGTGATATATGATTTTGAATATTGCTATGTTTGTGTATCCTTTTATTTGGATAATTTTTGTGGTACAGTTGTGCCCAATTTCATATGATTGTTTTCATGCTTTTGTGCAATAATGAGTAGCGTATGTGAAAAATTTTTCTTTGGTGAAATTCAGAGAACACTTGACGAATTACTCGACACTGTAAGAGATAGCTCATACAATTTAAGACCAACACCAAGTAGGCGCAGCCAAATCCCAGTACCAATTTCACAAACCTCAGTGACCTGGGAAATACTAACCCTAATAACACAACTAACGATAACCATAACAGTGGTAATAATAATAATAATAATAATAAAAATAATAATAATACTAATAATAATAATAATAATAATAATAATAATAATAATAATAATAATAAGGCCAAAGCACATAAGATCCAACGGTACATGAACAGGAATAAGGGATACCAACAGAACAAACTATTCGGAACCAACCAGAAAAGTCTATACAGCCAACTAAGAGGGGAAGACAACCACCAAGAAATTCCTGAAGCCGAACCTAGTAAGAGACTCAGGGAAAACATATGGAGCAATCCGGTATCACACAACAAACATGCAACATGGCTCCAGGAAGTCAAGGAAGACGAAACAGAGAGAATAAAACAAAGATTCACAGAGATCACGACAGACACAGTCAGACACCAACTAAAGAAAATGCAAAACTGGAAAGCCCCAGGTCCCGATGAAGTCCATGGATATTGGCTCAAAAACTTCAAGGCCCTACACCCACGAATAGCAGAACAACTCCACCGTTGTATCTCAAATCACCATGCACCCAAATGGATGATCACAGGAAGAACATCCTTAGTACAAAAAGACAAGAGTAAGGGAAATATAGCCAGTAACTACAGGCCTATCACCTGCTACCAATAATGTGGAAGTTACTAACAGGTATCATCAGTGAAAGGCTGTACAACTACCTAGAGGAGACAAACACCATCCCAACCCCCACCAACAGAAAGGCTGCAGAAGGAAGTGTAGGGGCACAAAAGACCAGCTCCTCATAGACAAAATGGTAATGAAGAACAGTAGGAGAAGAAAACCAACCTACGCTGGCATGGATACTATAAGAAAGCCTTCGACATGATACCACACACATGGCTAATAGAATGCCTGAAAATATATGGGGCAGAGGAAAACACCATCATCTTCCTCAAAAATACAATGCACAACTGGAATACAATACTTACAAGCTCTGGAATAAGACTAGCAGAGGTTAATATCAGGAGAGGGATCTTCCAGGGCGACTCACTGTCCCCACTACTCTTCGTAGTAGCCATGATTCCCATGACAAAAGTACTACAGAAGATGGATGCCGGGTACCAACTCAAGAAAAGAGACAACAGAATCAACCATCTGATGTTCATGGACGACATCAAGCTGTATGGTAAGAGCATCAAGGAAATAGATACCCTAATCCAGACTGTAAGGATTGTATCTGGGGACATCAGGATGGAGTTTGGAATAGAAAAATGCGCCTTAATCAACATACAAAAAGGCAAAGTAACGAGAACTGAAGGGATAAAGCTACCAGATGGGAGCAACATCAAACACATAGATGAGACAGGATACAAATACCTGGGAATAATGGAAGGAGTGGATATAAAACACCAAGAGATGAAGGACACGATCAGGAAAGAATATATGCAGGAGACTCAAGACGATACTCGAGTCAAAACAATCAACGCGGCCGGAAATATGATAAAAGCCATAAACACATGGCAGTGCCAGTAATCAGATACAGAACAGGAATAGTGGAATGGACGAAGGCGCAGAACTCCGCAGCATAGATCAGAAACCAGGAAACATATGACAATACACAAAGCACTACACCCAAGAGCAAATACAGACAGACTATACATAACACGAAAGGAAGGAGGGAGAGGACTACTAAGTATAGAGGACTGCGTCAACATCGAGAACAGAGCACTGGAGCAATATCTGAAAACCAGTGAAGACGAGTGGCTAAAGAGTGCATGGGAAGAAGGACTAATAAAAGTAGATGAAGACCCAGAAACATACAGAGACAGGAGAATGACAGAAAGAACAGAGGACTGGCACAACAAACCAATGCACGGACAATACATGTGACAGACTAAAGAACTAGCCAGCGATGACACATGGCAATGGCTACAGAGGGGAGAGCTAAGAAGGAACTGAAGGAATGATAACAGCGGCACAAGATCAGGCCCTAAGAACCAGATATGTTCAAAGAATGATAGACGGAAATAACATCTCTCCCATATGTAGGAAGTGCAATACGAAAAATGAAACCATAAACAACATAGCAAGCGAATGCCCGGCACTTGCACAGAACCAGTACAAAAAGAGGCATGATTCAGTGGCAAAAGCCCTCCACTGGAGCCCGTGCAAGAAACATCAGCTACCTTGCAGTAATAAGTGGTATGAGCACCAACCTGAGTGAGTGATAGAAAACGATCAGGCAAAGATCCTCTGGGACTATGGTATCAGAACGGATAGGGTGATACGTGCAAACAGACCAGACGAGACGTTGATTGACAAAGTCAAGAAGAAAGTATCACTCATTGAGGTCGCAATACCATGGGACACCAGAGTTGAAGAGAAAGATAAGGAAAAAATGGATAAGTATCAAGATCTGAAAATAGAAATGAGAAGGATATGGGATATGCCAGTGGAAATCGTACCCATAATCATAGGAGCACTAGGCACGATCCCAAGATCCTTGAAAAGGAATCTAGAAAAACTAGAGGCTGAAGTAGCTCCAGGACTCATGCAGAAGAGTGTGATCCTAGAAACGGCACACATAGTAAGAAAAGTGATGGACTCCTAAGGAGGCCTGATGCAACCCAGAACTCCACACTATAAATACCACCCAGGCGAATTGGAGGACTGTGATAGAGCAAAAAAAAAAAAAAAATAAATAATAATAATAATAATAGAAATAATACTACTAACACATTTAGATATAGAAGAATGCATCAGGCAGCTAATAACACAGGCCACATGTTTCTTTTGACAGCCGCATAATATCTACAGGTGGAATAACTGATGGAAGACCAAAGATTAATGTAGCCTTGCTTCTCGTTAGTTCAGAACATGGTGATGCACATGAAACTGAATTCTATTAGTTTCAACAAATTATCTAAATATGATGAATTCAAAACAATTTGTTAATCGCTCTGGGAACCAGTAAGCAAAACTGGCATATTATAAATATTACTAATTCCTTAACCCGCAATATGAATCCATAGCTTATCTTTACTTAAATGTTGAAAATGCCATAGACAAAATAAAACAAGACATACAGACAACAAACATCACCATAGGAGATGAAAACGCAGTTCGGTGATGATGAAAAGGACTTAAGTCTAAGAGATGTTTGGAACTACTTGTCATTTGGAACACTGTATCATACACTTGGAGAAGAAGAAACGAAGGCTTTAAAAAAAATTAAAATTGATCCAAAGAATAATATCCTTCAAACAATAAAAACAATGAGGCAAGAAATCCAAAAGACAGAAATGAATCTTTCCAAGGAATTTGTAACAGAGAAACAAAGTGAAACGTAAGGCAGAAATAACAATCCATCACATAGAATGAATAAGTACTTTGATAATTCCAGACAATTAGGGAATAGATCCACTTCCTTTCAAGGGAAATATGCCCAAAATACTAAAATAAAATGGAATCTAAACCTGAAATGAAGACAGAATCAATCAAGCAATGGTCCACCCATAACATATAAGCCTGGTCAATCTTCAAACACAAATAACTCAATTCAAGGGAACTATTCAGCTCAAGGTGTGTGACCAAAGGCAGCTTTCGAAAACAGTGGGTATACAAATCATTCCAATAACGAGTACAGAAAGCCTAGAATCTGTAAAGCTTGGAAGAGGGTCGGCCATTTAACTAGAAACTGTTGGTTCAATAATAAAGAAACCACCAATAGAGAAGTTGTAGAAATAAATAATAGTCGCCCTAATCCAAATAAGTCCTCAAGCCAGTGACAATTAACCCGTTCAGAGAAGAAAGTAAATCCCTTCAAGATGATGAAAGAGAAAAAGAAGAAAGAGCAACTATGGGAAGTGAAGGTTCATCCGCATTTTCCCATTTAAATAGCAAAGAAGTAGTATTCTCCATGAAAGAAGAAGAAATAAACAGAAAGGATCTGCCTATTGTAAAGATTCAAACAAATAGAAAGATACGCACTGCACTTAAAATATATTGGATAAATCAACTTCAACCAGATATTTTGTCATTGCAGAAACTCTGATTCAGGGTCAAAATAGAGTTATAAAAGGAATAGAAGGTAAATAAATTAGAACTCAAGGAAATCTGAACTTACATATAAATATTAGGTCGGACAAATTTATTGAAAGTTTTTTAGTTCTAGAAGACACATTTTTTCCTGCACAAGTGTCGTTCTTATTTAATTTGATGAGGAGATGTGGAATAATACTAGATAGTCATGATCGACAAGTGAGAGAGACTTACGGGAAAAACAGATAAATACCCAGAACAAGCAAGATAAAATAGAAACAGATAAAAAGGAGGAATTCCCACCATTACAGAATACAAAATCAATAATCTATGCACACAAGGATAATATATACTCAGATACTCTGAATATAACAACAATCAAGATGTCTATGCATATACTTATACAGATACATATACTAATATCTGTAAAAATGTAATAATGAGTTACGACAATGAAGGGGAAATATTAAATGAAGTATTGCTATTAGATATAATAAACAAATCAGATATAAATAGTATAAAAGAAGTACAAAAAAAAAAATAACACTGAAAATGCTGAACTTTGTTATTTTGCGGACCTAGAAGATGAAGAGATATGTTGCGTTAGCACAGCTAATGATAAAAAAGTACAATTTATACTCAACAGAGTCGTAACTTTACATCCAAAATGCCTAACAGAAATATATTTAAGAGAAAAAGAGAACGTAAAGGATAAAGATGTTCTATTATTGAACGACGAAATACCAGATTTTGTCAGAATGGTGATAATTGTGAAGTTTTGTCCAAAGCTATTCAGATAACAAACTAACAATATACGCAAGGATTGTCTTTTGCATAGGAATACCTATTAACAATCCTTTCCAACAGTAGAAGAAAATGCATTTTTTTCTATAAATGGCCAAAACTCTCAAATAAATCACTAAGTAAATAAAGCAGAGTTTCCAGAAAATAGAAATAAATTAATTCAGGTATTAGAGAATTAGGGAAATACACAAATGCATCAGATGTAGAAGGAGACAAACTAGGAAGAACAAATGTTCTACGACATAAGATTTTATTAGATGATAGAGCCAAGCCATTTTTTATTCCTAACTACAGATTATCAATAAGCCAGAGACCCATAATTGACACTTTGATAGAGGAAAAGAAAAGAGATGGAGTAGTAATTTCTTCTAAATCTCCACATAATTCTCCATTGTTACTTGCTCCACAGTAAGATGGTAGTTGGAGACTTGTTATAGATTACAGGAAATTAAACTCCAACATAGTTCCAGATAGAATGCCGATGCCGGTAATTCAAGATATGTTTGCTCAATTACGAGGGGCCAAAATATTTTCATCCTTAGATCTGCTTAACGGATATTGGCAAGTACCTCTAGATGAAGAATTGAAACAATTCGCAGCCTTCAACACACATAAGGAACATCTACAGTTTGAAGTAATCCCATTTGAACTCACTTCGGCCCTTTAACATTTTTTAGATTAATGTTACAAATTCTAGGAGATATAGAAAATGTTACAGTATACTTGGACAATGTTATTTCTAGTAAAGACATAGAAAGCCATCTCAGAACATTAGAATTAGTCCCAGAAAGAGTCAGAATTGCAGGACAAAAAATTCAATTAAAGAAATATCAGTTCCTGATGAAGTCATTAGAATAATTGGGTTATATAATTATTGAAGACGGACTGCGTATGCAGGCAGGTAAAATAAAGGCAATAATTGATTATCCAGCTCCAACTACTATGAAAGCATTAAGAAGGTTCCTAGGTATGTTTGGTTATTATATGCCTTTTATAAAAGGATTTGCTACTATAGCCAAACCTTTGATAGAACTAACCCAAAAGGATGTTAAATATGAATGGAAGACTGAACAAGAAACAGCTTTTCAAACATTAAGGACCAGGAACCCTGTTTTAGTCTACCCAGATTTTTAAAAAGATTTTTATTTAGCTTGTGATGCCTCGAGTTCAGGGCTAGGAGCTGTATTGTTACAAAAGGCCAAAAGTAGGATGAGGACAGTATACTACTATGCTAGTAGATTTTTAAACCCAGCAGAAAGACGCTATAGTACCACAGAAAGAGTGTTTAGCTTTATTTTGGGGTTGAAAGAAATTTGAATACATACTTTTAGGTCATAAATTTAATTTGCTCACTGATCACAAATCCATTCGTGATTTGTCTAAAAACATTAAATTCAATTGATTGTTCATTAATGTATTAGAGTTTGCTCCAGAATTCAGAAATATTCCTGGAAAATTCAACACTTTGGCAGATGCATTATCCAAATCTCGGGAAGAAACAGAAAAATGAATTATAACTAATACTTTTTGTTTTAGTTGTCAAGTTATAGATTTAGATTTAGAAAAGTGAAAATACAATGAGAAAGAGATGCAGAAATCAGACAAATAGCAGAACAGCTATTACTTGATGAATCCTTAAAACCTGATTTTCATTTGATAAATGGTTTGTTGTATAAAATGGTTGTTATAACCAGAAATTATTTTTGGCCAAATTTCGTAAGGATACCAAGAATTTTTAACAAAATTGTGTAGTTAGAAATCAATATAAAGGTAATGTAAAACCAAATGTTCCACTTGCAGAATATCCACCAGAATTAAATCCATATCAAGTAGTAACTGGGTTTTTTGGGTCCATTTCCAGCAACTATTAGAGGATATAAACAAATATCAGACTTCTTAGACTATCTAACTAGATATGTAGAAATCGTACCTGTAGGAAACAGAGATGCAGCTACAGCAGCCGAAGCTCTTAAAAATAGAATTATCACAAGACATTCATGTCCACAAGTTCTTCTTTCTGATAATGCTGCTGAATTTACCAGTGATCTTTTAAAGAAATTATATGAATTTTATAAAATATATAAGTATCAATTAACCGCTTATAAACCAAGTTCTATTGGAGCAGTGGAACGAACTAATCATAAAATAAAGGATATCCTGAAAACTTTAGTGAGCCCACGGACAGAAGATTGCGACTTAGCCCCAGAACACATCCAATTCACATTGAATAATACTATAAATGAAACTATAGGAGAATCCACATATCATTTGCTATATTTTGATCAGAAAAGAATGCCAAATACATTGTTGGACGCCGCAACACCATCCAGACATACTTATAACTATGATGACTATAATGCATGGAAACCCAGACGTAATTACGAGATCATCATGAATACTAGAGCTAGAGTGAACGATGTTCATAATATTTATGCAAAATACTATAATAAAAAATACCACAAAACCAGGCATTACAGTGGGTACTCAAATTTATGTTGAGAGTTACGTACCAGAAGGTGCAAATGTAAAGGTTTCTCCCAAATTCACTGAACCATATAGAGTAAGGGAAGTGTTAAAATTAAACAAATATAGAGTAATTAATGAATGTGATCTATGGGAGATGGTAGTTCACTAGAATCTTGTAAAAATAATAAAAACAAATCCATGGTCTACTAAAGATATAGATAACATAAGATATGAAAATACTGTAGAAAATCCAATTACAACTAAGTATAATCTAAAAAACAGAGCATTAAATATGTATATATATATATATATATATATTATATATATAATATATATATATATATATATATATATATATATATATTATATATATATACATATATATTTATATATATATATATATATATTATATATATATATATATATATATATATATATATATATATATATATATATAGATAGATAGATAGATAGTGTTAGACTGAAAATATGATAATTGTGATGCAAGTAGTAAAAATTATATATATGTATACATACAGAAAATGTGATAAAGTCTTTTCTTGCAGATGCAAACATGTGGCTCACCCTAGCACTAGCGATGAATAAAATAATGGCCTATCACAATGAAAATGCAGAGGGAAATAGAAAAATTAAAGTTTTTATAATTCAAGTTAATCAGAATGTCACGAAGGAACTACATAAATAAAAAAATATATAGTTTTTAAATACATTTGCACTAGCAAGTAAAGTATTGCTACAGGAACATAAAGACATGCTCAATGCTGTCTTGCGTGCTAACAAAGGTATTTTGAGTCATACACTAATCACTCCATAAGAACTAGAAGACATTATTAAGTTCTATGTAATTGAAAAGCATTGAACACCATTAGTAGAAAATATTATGTTTATGTATTCTAACTTAATAAGTGTCAAAGTACCCCATAATAGGATTAATTTAGTTATACCTTTTAATACTAAGACCACGAATTTCCCAATGTCACTGTCCCCATTTCCTTTGTTAATTGAGAATCAAATGGTAATTAGAAAGGGGCTTAATATACATTTTTGGATTAGAAGAACAGGGATTTATTGATTTTGTTCTTTAATGATAAACAAATCAATTAATGCATCATGTCGAGGGACGAATAATTTATTTTGTAACTTAGACAAAGTTGTATCCTTGTATTCAGGAAATTGTATTAAAACAGAATCAAGAGAAGGATATGTGTTCACAACCATTTAATAAGACTTTTGAAGCAATGATAGTGGAAAAGGAACTTTTTTCTTATCATTAGATCATGTTGTAGCCACACTCACTTGTCCTAAAGTTAGTACAGAAATAAGGTTAAAAAATGTTAAGTCTTTTGCAACATTATAAAAGTTAGTTGTAGCAAACAATTATGCTATGAATTACATTTTTTCACGGAGTAGAGATTCAACAAACATGTGCCATATAAGAATTACACATATGAAATAGGTGAGTTTAAACTGTCTTAATTAGAACTAAAGAAACTTTAAAACTTGAACTATGTCGATGACTATATTTTTTACAAGCAACACATTTCGCCAGTTTTATCATTAGTAAACCTGGTGGTAATAGTAGTCACTATTGTTTTGTTTATCATAATAGTGAGGCATTTAATTATCAAAAAGAGACAAGGGATATCGACAGAAATGAGAAGAAATGAAACATAACTGACATTTAGTATCCAAATTATTTGTTATATATTACTGTTTTCAATTGTTAGTTTTCTGAATTTTCATTTATTATGCTAATGATTTAACATACATTTGTAATTCGATAAGTGTAACATTTACTATGATTATTTTTATGATATCTTGATGAACTTATAACTTTTCATCCACAGTTGGAGTAGAATTTTTATATATACATTGTATCCATTTTGTTGTTAGTATAAAAATATTGAGGACAAAATTGGTAGGAGAATGTGTGATGTAATGATAGCTAGGAGAATCTCAGTTAGGAATAGCATAAATATAAAAGAGAGAGAGAACAAAGAATAAAGGAACACGAGAGAGAGAGAGAGAGAGAGAGGAGAGAGACAGAATCAGTCATAGAAAGAGTCTTAAACGGTACTCTAAACGCAGCCGCCATTAGAAACTCCCTACCTGTTTCACCTGTGGCTTAACCTTTCAACTTTTCCCGGAACTTGAAAACTTCCAGTACCACCCTCAAGATGAAGGATTAACAATTAGTCACATCCAATGGGGCAGTGATTAGATAACATCTACGAATTACCACAATACCAGGTCGGAACAGAAAGAAAGTATCGCCTTGAAGGTGGAGCTCGAAGACTCTGGAAGCAGAGCAGGGGTCAGAAAAGGGGATTAGAAAGAGAGAATAGCTCAAACCGCCGTCCCAAAAAAGAGTCAGATTCCCAGAGCAGTAGCGGTCGAGAGAATCTTCATTTTTCGATTCGTAGTCCTGATTGCTAAATTTATAATTGTTAATGTATTGTTACAGTGTGAATGAAGGAAGAAACTTGCATTGCGTCTCATTTAAACACCCTTGAGAAACTGTACAAACTAATAATTATTTAAACAGAAAACGATAAATAATCTAGAAAATAAACGAAATCAAATAAAGAAGGAAGATCAACACAGAAACACACACATACACACACACACACACACTATATACATATATATATATATATATATATATATAAATATATATATATCTATATATATATATTATATATATATATATATAGATCTATATATATATATCTATATGACTAGCGAAAGGCCGTGGTACTGTTACCTAGTCTAAAGGTGCCTAGGATCAGCTTATATGTTAACATGTTTCTTGAAATGTGTAATGTTTTACTTTTATAATTTCTGTAAATTATAATTCTTTCCCTTATTTTAATTTCTGCAAATTATAATTCTTTCTGTATTAAAACCACGAAAAAACTTTTTTCTTTGCTTGTTAAGTTGATGTTCACTAGGGGGAGGTGGTTGTATCTTAGCCAGTTTCTTAGGAAAGTTGAGGTTCAAGGGGTTTCAAACAAATGTTTTTCCTATAAATTGTAAATATACAATTTAGGATCAAAATGCTTGAAAAAAACTTAAAATTTATATATAATATATATATATATATAATATAATATATATATATATATAGATATATAATATATATATATAAAAACCTCCAGGGGATGTCCATGGATACAACGATTAAAACATAAATTTATTCTAAGAAACGTTTCGCACATGAAATTATCTGTGCATCATCAGTGTGAAAGATAAAGACACATTTATAAAAAACAAACAATAAAAGTGTAAAAAACAGGAATTCACATATATTAAAAATAGTCTTAAAATTACATAAAAGAACAAAGTAAAAATTATAAAACAGGTTAAAAAAGACTGCTCAAACACCAAACCGTTCATTGTAAGGAGGGAAGATGGAATGAAAACTAAGACAAGTTAAAAGTATATATATATATATATATATATATATATATATATATTTATATATATATATATATATATATATATATATATATTATATATATATATATATATATATAATATATATATATATATATATTTCTCGCTAAGTGGAATTTTGAGTTTTTCAAGTATTTTGATCCTGAATGTTAAGAAAATCTCTAATGGAATATGACCTGAGCTGAAGTTGAATACCTTACAATAAATTTCAAGACTGATGTTACTCATGTAAACAAAATACCAACAACACAAAATCCGTAAATATGATCTGATGTAAGCGAATTGTATATTCATAATTTATAGGAAAAAATTTCTTTGAAACCATTAGTTAAATACTAAACCTCCCTTGACTTCAACATTCTAAGGAACTGGCTAAGATACAACCACCTCTCCCTCGTGAACATCAACTTAAGAAAGAAAGTTTCTTCGTGGTTTTAATACAGAAAATAATTATAATTAACAGAAATTTAAATACGGAAAAAAATTTCAATTTGTGGATATTCTGAATTAAGACCTCCATTATTAACAGAGCCTGATCTTGCTACCCTTATTCGTCTATCAACCTTCGCAAAAATTACTTTCTTACGTGGTGTCAAAATGTAAACATTAGAAAAATGTTCCGGCTTGCTACTGCTAATTACCATTCGAAATTGTAGCGCTTTATCAATATTCATGTTTGATCTGCAGATCTATACGAGAAGTCGCAACGGTAAAAGTTACTGGAAGTTTTAGATGCAGAATAAAATGAGATGCTAGTGACAACCATTGTGGCCAAAATATAATAACATGTCTCGACACAGTGTAATACCACAAATTCAAAGATTAGTACGGACGATCTGAAAACATTTCCTATATTAATTCTCATCATGATAACCTGGAATTATCCTAATAAGCCACATTCCATTTCTCCCATAGGAGGGTGGTGCCGTCAGTGCACCTTATGCATTGCAATATAGGCATTACTTAAGGTTCTTTGCAATGGGCCTAAGGCTCCTAGCTGCAATCACTACTGTTCCTTTTTCTGCACCCCCTTTCATATTCTCTTTCTTCCATGTCACTTTCCATCCTCTCCTAACAATTGAATCATAGTGCAACCGCAAGGTTTCCTATTGTGACAACTTTCAAACTATTTACTAAAAATTCCTGTTTCAGCGCTGAATGACCTCATTGGCCTTTGACCTAAATACTATACATGCAGTTCACATTCCATTTCCCACTCGAAAGGGTTGCTTAACCAAGATCATTTATTCACTGTATATACCTTACAAACCTGATGTCTCTCATTTTCATATGAGATGAAATGTGTTTAAATGTCCTTTCTAAAAGCAAATTTGCTACTCACAGTTTCTAATAGGTAAGAGAAAATAAACCCATAAAGCTAAACATTTTTACATTATATTCTATTTCCACCATTCATTCTAATAAATATAAGACAAGAGTTGTTTTCATAAGGCTTACGAGATTACGCTTGTCAAACGTCAAGAAAACTGTTTCTTCCGATAATTAATTACCTAATTCTGCAATTACTTTGCTATCATTTGCATGAAAAAGGCATTACACATGCAACTACAATGAGAACGAATCCATTATTGATGGTCCACAATTCTCTTCATATGCTCGTGTTGCAGTCTCATTTCTTCCAGAATATTTTCCCATTATTATTGCTAAGCCGCCGTGTCTTGTCGCACTGTCACGCAAGGCAAGATTCCAGAGAAAGTCGTTCTAAACATTTCTTATAACTAGATACATGATCTCTTAGCCTAATTTTACCTGATAGAATAATCACAGATTCACTTCTTCACATACCAATCTCTTGTTGCTATTGTTTTGACACATGGTAGTTATTTGAAATAAGTGTGTGGCGGAACCTTTGGGATTTGGGCCAATCTTGCCTCGGAGACTGGAAGCTTTTATGCTTTCGAATATAAGCTTGTAGTAAGGGTAAAATCCCTGAAAAATGGCGATGAATGTTAGTAGTTCAGATATATATATATATATATATATATATATATATATATATATATATATAATGATATATATATATATATATATATATAAATATATATATATATATATTAGGGGCTAGTGCCTTGTATGATAAGGCGCCCTATGAGGTAATGTTAGACTAGCGATAAACTTACGCTAAGTCGGTTGGTATTGCACTTCCATCTTCAATGGAGTGTCTGGGGGTTTGTAGATCATTTACGAAGTCGGTATTATCTTGTTGGTTATTACGACGATGTGTTAAACTCATGGTGAGGAGGTTCTTGTAGAAAACACTAAGTATAAAAAAATTATATATTCTTCTGAAGTTTTACATGGTGAAGATCAGATATGATTGTACAAGTCTTCTAATAACGATAGCTTGATCGCTTCTGCCAATGATGATGGCTAATCCTATTCCTCTACATGATAAAGCTTAGGTAAAGAGGTACAGGTCTTCTAATGACGATAGCTAACTCTGTTCTGCCTGTCTACCATCTCTGTTACAAGTTATGAAGGAACAGACAGTATAGTTCGAACATATGAACATACAATCCAAATGACATAGTTTCATACGAACACACAATCAAAATGAGACACGCTACAGATCACGTAGGCGGTAGTTGTCTCAAGCAGGGAGCTTGACTGTTTCAAAACAAATGAATGACCACAGATGACGGCATGTCAACTTAGCCTACATACTTATTGTATACGTCATCTTTAGCGTCTCTAGTCTGATCACATTCCTGCAAGCAATCTGGTTGACCTCTTTAGTTTTAGACCTTTATATATATGGACTAACATTCCATATTTTTATTATGTAAACACTTACATTAGCTCGGTCAGCTACCAAAACCAGCTACTGAATATTACTCAACTCAAACTTGACTTGCATTTGACTTATAGGAGTGTGATACAGACACTATGTGAATATATATATATATATATATATATATATATATATATATATATATATATATATATATATATATATTAGTAATAAAAATTCATGGTGTACATGAATTGATTCAAGTAATAAAATATAAAACAATGATATTGGTAAATAATAGTGATCACGTGATATATAATGATACAGTTTTTCACTTCATCTCATTAAGATACATATGCTACAGAAAATACTAATGTACTCTGATAATTGCATAGAATGAAGATTAACATGATAAAAATCATATTTTAACTGATAAAAAATTTCATATATGAATTGATAAAATTATTAATGTTTATGCTGATTGATTCGTTGATTTTTATGCTAAATGTTATATATCTGATTCATTAATCAATATACTAACTCATTTGTAACTGCAGATATTGGTAAGAAAAAAGGTAACAGATTGATTATAGGCTACCTGATTTGTTTATACATATGTATATGGATTCATATAATTATGATTAATATATGTGCATTTCTTTAAATAGATTCCTATTGCGTACACGCAAAGATATATTTAGATTCTGTTATTTATGATCATTTATAAGAAGAGTTCCTAGTGCGTACACGCAAAAAATATATTTCGATTCTGTTATTTATGATCATTTATATATAGATTCCTAGTGCGTACACGCAAAAAATGTATTTCGATTCTGTTATTTATGATCATTTATATATATAGGATACATGACCGAGGTTATACTACTTCACATTTAACTAGCTTTCGAACAACTTTTCGTCCATTACACAGTTCCAGACAACCACCTATAGCCAATGAAACGGCCTTTTTCAATGGTTAAAACAAGGGGAAAAATTTGCCTGGGCGGGTCCAACGTTCCATTTTGCGCTCATACTTATTCTCTGCATCCTAAGCTACACGATTACGTTCGCGATGAATAGATCATCCCAGCACGAGTCCTTCGCCAGCAAAGTAGAGTTGAATATCCTTCGGGTCGTAATTGTCGGAAGTATGTCCCTTTTTGTAGTCGATTCCGACAGCCGCCGGAGCGTTCCGCATTAAAACGAGATTAACGACGAGATACGGTGTCGGTCGAGGAAGTCCATGAAATTCCTTTCACATTGTAGGCGGTTGTTACTTGACTGTAGTCGTCCGCTGCGACGAACGATTTTTTGAAGTTGCGATGTGAAACTCTCGTACTGCAGGATACTGTAACAGGTTCCATTAATCAGCCTGCAAGTGAAATTATACTTGTCACAAGGGCAAAGTAAATTCAGACAACATCCAAATACAGGGGAGGGAAGAGAGCCATTTAGACCAGACTTAACCCACATGAATTCGCTGATATTTTGGAATTCAAAAGAATCCGCTGTACAAACTTTTTTTATCCATGGCATTAACAATGAGTGAACCTATCCAGGTCTATGATGACTGTAAAAATATCCATAATTATAACAAATAAACAGATATCAATACAAATCCCAAAGAAAATTCGATATTACTGGTAGTGAATTACTAGACAAAGAAGTGGAAAACGGAGCTATTTGTAAGATTGCCAGGCAACATAAGAGTCAAAGAGAAGATTAATCATGATTCTGTATTTCTCTATGCTAACTGAAATTAAGTTGTAATAAAATCTGATCCCATGTGCCCCTAACAAAAGTTTCATATTCAATTTTCTCGCGCGCATCCTCTGAGGTTAATTTAAAAAACTTTATTAATAGGTAGGAGATGCAATGAAAAACCCACTATGTAACTAATTTCTATATAAACTTCGGAGGGGGGAAGGTATGAGTAAACCCCATTATAAAAACATTCACGCATTCAAATGTAATGAGTCAAAATTTCAAAGTAATCGGTGAAGATCTTTCGGAGATTTAAGATTTTGAATATACATACATTTTAAACTTATATATATATATATATATATATATATATATATATATCTATATATATATATATATATATATATATATATATATATATATATATCTATATGTGTGTGTGCGTCTGTGTGTGTGTGGTGTGTGTGTTTGTGTGAATTCAAGAGATAGCTTCCAGCTATGGCCAGGTGATTTATAAGCATAGCCCTTATAACATGCGTATCAATTTCTTTAAGTATTATAATATCATTCACAACCTTCCATAGGAATAACCACGTATTTGATTTTGCCAATCAGAAATTTCCAAGCCATCAGTAATTAAGATTTAAGTGTTCATAAATTTAAGTGTCTAAATTAGTCTCATCTGCACCAGTCATCAGGTTATATGAATAATATCATGAACCACATACTCATTAATTGCTCAACTCTGTAAGACATTTTTACATTTTTTTTTTCACTGGTATTGTGGGGTCTAGGGTTTAAAAATAAAAACACAAGAATTATAGATAATATTTCTTTTCCAAGTAGCCTATTATGGTTCTCTTGCGCACCATATCATTCTTTTTATAATTACTTTGGCTCTCTGGATGTACATGAGTAACCCATTTTGGTCTTTTCCAAAAGCCTTAAGTTCTCAACTTGCTAAACATTCTAGTCCTGTACTAGGCTAAATTTGTCCAGTAGCTTGTAATAAAAAAACTCTCTAGGGTTGCTACGTTCTCAATACCGACTTTATCACATTGGTAAAGGCTATTGACACGAATTTCGATTTGTTCTTCCCACTTAATTTAGCATAAATAGGTCAGTCATGTGCTCTAGCTGTCAATCTTCGAATAAGTAAGGACACGGAAATAAAAACATACATGAACAAACATAATGATAAACAAATCCCCGTTAGGTTAAAAAGACAAGTCCTTCCGGCTAGTTATGTGAGAGCTAAACAAATTAGCTCAGTTGACCTACTTGATGATAAAAATTATGGGAGACCAACACTCGTTGCATTAACTCTCTCTCTCTCTCTCTCTCTCTCTCTCATATATAAACATTTACGTTAGGATGACGGCTCTTAAAAGAGCCACCAACAGTTTACTCATTATCTTTTCCATGCCAATATGGAGAGGGTTTATTTTGGGTCATATACTTTCAAAACATACCCAGGCTTTTTTTTTCCTGGTAGAGTATTTTGGAAAAGCCTTTTCATTGTTGTATTTATAAACCCCTCTGAGGTTGGCAGTGCTGAACTGTTACGTTATCTTTTCATATTCTTAAAAGTTATGTAATGAACTTCAACAGAATGCTTTCTAACTTTAGAAATGTCTTCACTCAAGCCCTCTTGACCTTTTGCTTACCATGCATGTTTCTTCAGAATTATATCCATAAAGGTAAAAGAAGCCAAAATGAGGTACAAGGTGCATGAATACATTTTCACAATATTTCAGTTTTCTTCATTCTAACGAAATTTTGTCTAATTCTAAGGTATCAATAAAATCTAGAATTATAATTCTCAAGGCAGTTATAATGCCAGTGAAAAGATTTTCATTTCTTCTTCATTCGGGTATAAAAGTTTTGGAAGTTCAGCTGCTATTTCTGTCATGATTGTATCTTTATGATATAGAACATACCTCTCATAGATAAATGTATACATAAAAAATAAATTACTTTTACTAACTGTTCTTTGTCATGTTTGTTAGTTTTAATTTGCAGGATATTCCATAATCTTCTCATTGTTCCTTTGCTAGCAAAAAGCAGAGTACAACTTTCATCTTTAAAAAAAAAATCACAAGATGTATGTGTTTTAAATTTCTATTAAATTTTCGAGATTTAAATTTCTACTTAATTTTTTAGATTATCACCTTTCTTGGAGAACAAGATTCCTCTTTGAAAAATGAAGAACAATAACGATTGATGATAAGTTAAACATATCCCCATCCATCTGTACACAGTCACGGGCAAATAATGTTTTTGCGTAATTATACAGAATTTTATACACGGTAATATACTGAACATAACTGTAAGATGTTCACTTGCGTAATTGAGCAAAACCAAGTATATATACTGGTCGTAACCAAGAGAAACCACTTTGAGGCAACAGCTATTTGAAGACTAGCATAATTGATTATTCGCAGATTAAGACTCCATGGATCTGTTACTTGAGAAAATAGTCAACAACCTCCCAAAAAGAATAAAATATTTCGAAGAATTTGTGTTAATCCCCTAGAACACAATCTTACTACAAGACCAGAGAAATAAACATGTACTAGTCACTACATCCAAGAACTGTTATAGACAGACTGTACACATATGAAGGGAACAAAAGAGAAGACTATTGCTGTAAGGTATGAACGCCAAAAGCAGAGCACTGGGCAGTACTTGAAAATTAGTGACTCAAGGGGGCACAGTAAGACGATCTGATTAAGGAGGATGAGGGCCCTGAAATATTGATAGACCATCAGAGAACAAAGCAGAAGAATGGCACCGCAAATGTTATAAGACAAAGTAGAGAACTGTCCAGCAATGAAATATTCCGATACCTGAAGAGGGGAACTTAAAAAATATAGTGGATATATATAGAGAGCAACAGACTTTACTGACATATTGTCCAAGCGTACAAAATGCAGTGTATAAAAATACTATAAAGGTCTTTGCAAGCAAATGTCCAGCACTAGTACTTTATCGTTCTTGATTTAGATCACTCACTTACAAATTTATAGACTATATGAAATTTCTTCGTTACACATGTGCTCCCTACAAGGAAACTGTCAATATCAATAAAACAGGGTCAGAAAAACAAATAAATGAATAAATAAGAATGGTTTCACCACGTATATGATACGATTCTTACAGGAAAACCAATTGCTACCGTTTTCACATGAAAATAAAAAGTTTTACTTTCCTCTTACCCACGTCAGTCAAGATTACTCTTTAGATCTTCTAGCAAAAATGAATTTTGTTCTTCAATAATGGTTATAATCTCACAAAATTGAAAGAATAAATCTTTGCGAGGCTCCGTAGTGGTTTTAAAGCACATGCGTCTTGTTCTTTTATTTATTTCAGGTATGAATATCCTAACATGCTTTCCGCTCATATTGAAATTATGATCTGTCTATGAAAGATCCTTTGAATTCAGTACTAAATATAGTTCAACTTTTAGCCAAACGAATTTATTTTTAAAATAAACATTTTCTAAGAGGTGTGAAATGTAACAGAAATTTGCATATAATATAAAAAATAAAATCGATTATTGTGAATAGAATTGAATATCATTTAGATATAAGCATGAAACTTTTCTCTCGGTTTGTTTTTATAAACAGACATAGGTGAACTCCGCAAACATTTATACTCGGAACAAAGAAGGAATGCAAATTTTAGTCATTGTACTTGTAACTGGATTCTAAAATTATAAGTTACCTAAGACTGAAAATAGGTTTCCATTGTCTTATCAATACTATGTGAACAAAGTTTCATGTTGAATTAAGATTTACATTCTTTTAGAAATAATTTAATAATTTCAATTAGTGTCCTTGGAAAATGGCATATCCAGCTTTCTTTTTTCTAAATCCAATAAAAACTCTGCGAATGATTAGTCCTCAGCCCGGACCATTGTGATGCAACTAATGAGATACCGACTATAACCTCTACTGGTATTTAGGAGTAGACTTGTAAACTGTGGAATTGACCGTCTGCCGAAAAATTATGAGTGGCTTACTTAACAAGTGCCACTAATTGCTTGTTAGATTTTGGGTCTAGATCCAGTATATGAGATACCAGATGAAACTAATATATAATACATCTGCATACTCTCCTGATTACAGAATGACCAGTGACAGGCAATCTGGAGGGAGGGTTGCCCCTGACAGACACACTGAAAAGGAGGGGTTAATCGGATCTAGACCCAACTTAGGAGATACCAACGAGTGGGGAGGGGGAGGGGGAGGCAGGATCTGCATCCAACACTGGAAATACTAAGTAAAATTTACATTACAATAGCACTGCACATCATAGGGTACTGCGGTGGTAATGACAGACATTTTAGTGGGGGTTACCACCTGACTGACACCCCACAACGAGTGGGGAAGGGGAGGGGGAGGGGTAGACAAGATCTGCATCCAACAATGGAGATATCAAGTAAAATTTACACTACAATAGCACTGTATATCCGAGAATGCTGTGAAGGTAATAACAGACATTTTAGTGGGTGGTTTCCCTGACAGGCATAACCTACGATTGGAGGGGAAAGATGGGACACCTTGAAATGATTCGAAATCTATTATATGTAATAATAATATTAAAAATATGGTAATTTTCTGAAATTCGTGAGCCTGATAAAATGTAAAGGCAAAAGGTTCAAGAAATATTGTGATGTTTTACAATAAGTATTGCTGTCGGAGTTATTTTAAATTTTTTTATTGAAGTATGGAATATTTCACTTATATACATATATATATATATATATATATATATATATATATATATATATATATATATATATATATATATATATATTTATAAAGGTTTTTGCCACGAAAGGAAAAATTGAAAAACGAGATAGCCAAGTACTTTCGGTCCTGTTCGGACCCTTTACTGAGGCAAACTGATTTTACAGAGAACAACATAGTCAAAAGAAAGCTTAATATACAAACTGACACCACAACATTAGCAAGCAATAAGGGCGATTTTCACTCTACAGAAAGGAGGAGCCACCTGAGGGCAGCCCCACCTTGAAGGATACACGCAGTAAACAAGTGATTCTCCCAGAAAACAGTACATTTTGATAAAACACGGGAGCATATACAAATTTAATATCATGAATTTTTACACAAATTTTCCTCCCAAAAAATAATTATTAATGAAAAGACGAAAGAAAATATAAATATATATAGATCGAACCAGAGAGAGAGAGAGAGAGAGAGAGAGAGAGAGAGAGAGAGAGAGAGAGATAGAGAGAGAATAATAATAACTATATACATAAGCGGTAAACTGGGATTTTAAAAACCAACAGAAAACCAGATACTTTAGGACGACCACGGAAACCAGGTTGCGGTCAATAATTCAACCGGCAGACGCCTTACTTTGTACCAACATAAATTATAGAAATGACCACCACAAGAAGGATCTGAATGAATTTTATTCGAACATAATCTCCTCTATGCTTGCTTCCGGCAGGTCTGCCTATAGATTTCATCAAGGTAATTCTCTCAATATACCTGGATGGAATGACTTGGTTAAAGATCTGTATACATACTCACGAAAAATGTTTTTACTGTGGAAGCAAAATGGTAGCCCGAGGGAAGGACACACTGCATTACTAATGAGGCAGGCGAGAGCACTGTTCAAACTTGCTCTTAAGCACTGCAGGTTAAATTAAAAACAATTAAGAGCCGATGCAATGTCTAGAAACTTAGAATCTGGTGAATATCCTCGTCTTTGGAAAGATATCCAATCTTTAGATCCCAAAATAAAAAGCTATCACAGAGAGTAGGGGAAGTAGTAGGAGACGAAGCTATCGCAAGTTTGTGGGGCGATCACTTTAACAATTTCTTGATCTGCATAAATGATCAAGATTCCAGAAGGGATGTAGATAACCTCCTTACTGACAACATTCAATTTCATTTTGCAGGCCATATTGCGCCAGGTAACATCAGCGATACCATAAACAGCCTACCTAATAATAAATTGCCCGGCTGTGATGGTCTTGCCTCAGAAGCTTTCCAATTCTGCCATCCAATAATTTACATTTTGCTAGCTGCCCTATTCAATGCGTGCATGATTCACCAGTTTCTTTCAGACTCCCTACTCTTAGTTCACATGATACCATTAATCAAAAACAAGCTAAAGGATGCAGCTGACCCTGGCAACTACTGACCGATTGCAATCACAATGATCGCATGGAATATATTTGAGTCGGTTCTTCTAGTGAGACTTCTCCCCTTTCTACACACCACTGACAACCAGTTCGGATTTAAAGCAAACCACTCAACCGACACCTGCATCTACATGCTGAAAGAATTGCTGAACTACTACCTATCATCAGCCTCTCCTGTTTTCCTTTGTTTTGTAGATGTGAAAAAAGCATTTGACAGAGTAAATACCTGAAGCTCTTCCTGAAGATGCATAAAAGGGGCACACCCCTATATCTAATTGGCAATTTACATTAATGGTTCTCCACATAGCAATTCTGCATCGAATGGGGCAATGTATTATTGTACACGTTCGGCTCCCTGTTTAATAGGTACACAGATGCCTTGAATGTCAAACTTAACTCACTCTCAATCAGATGCACTGTCAATGAAACAACTATAAGCAACCTTTGTTACGCCGACGATATGGTTCTGATTTCCTCATCAGTGCAAGGTCTCCAACGACTCATCGACTCTTGCCGCCAATATGCAGAGGAATTTGATATAAACTACAACGAAACCAAGACCCAGTGCATGTCGCTGCTCCCGAGATCGCTTAAGCATATTGCAGTACCACAACCAGCGGCTGGAATTTGTGCACGAATTTCCGTATTTGGGTCACATTATCACCGATGACCTAAAAGATACGGCAGACATTGAACAGAGGCATCGTAAACTGTGTGCAACTGGCAACATGATTGCAAGGAGATTTGCCTTCTATCACTGAAACGTGAAACTGCTGCTCTTCCACTTGTACTGCTACAGTATCTATGGGTGTTCCGTCTTGACGAACTATACCCGAGAGACCATGAGACCTATCACTGTTGCGCACAATGACATTCTGAGACGCCTCACAAACACTCCCCGTTACCACTCCGCCACACAGATGTTCATAGAAAACACCTGGACAATTTAGAAATCATTGTAAGGCGAACAATGTCCAGTCTGGTAACCAGAGTGAGAAACAGCAGCTCGCTCATACAAAGCTTCCTAAGGAGTGAAGCAAGAAGAAGATCTAAATTGTGGGAAAGATGGGAAAATGAGGTCATAATCTCTGTATTGGCAAGATGTATCTGCAGATTTTGTCATTATTATATTTATTGCTGATATTTTAATTTTTCATTACTACTGCGATTACTATCAAGTTAAAGTTTTTTATTACATTAAATTTTCGCATTTAGCCCTCTGGACCTGACTAATGAAACCACCTAAGGTCTCTAGTTGAAATATAAGTTATATAATCTGTGCAGTAACTGTTATAACTCTCAATGCATTTTTTTTCTCACCAATATTATTACTTTTATTTCCAGTATTATGATTAATATCTTTTATGCTACCTCAGCTATTTTGTGGATAAGTGCTCATTATTCATTTTTTTTATCATGTTGTCTCATGTATCTAGATTGTGTATGTTACTGTCTGTATTTTGTATATTCCAGGTATATAGCCCTGAGCTGAAATGAAGAATATTATTATTATTATTATTATTATTATTATTATTATTATTATTATTATTATTATTATTATTATTATTATTATTATTATTATTATTATTATTATTATTATTTCCAAATGGGAATTAAACGATGGCACGTCCTTGCCCGTTATGGTGTGTCCGTGTGTGAGCATATGTGTAAGAGATTGGTCTTTCCTCCTTTTTATTTTTTTTTTAACCATTATACTTTATTGTACCAAGAGCTGTATAAAATATTTATTTTGCGGATATATAGGTTCTTATCCTATTACCTCTTTCTTTACGTTCGCAGTAGCGAACGTGGTGGAATATTAACTGATCCAGAGAAAATGGCTCTGTCGTCAGAAGAATTTCATTTCGACTCGTGAAATTCCGTGGAAATTCATTTGAACCTCTCTCAGAAGCCAGCTAAACTTCTGCAGTGATTAATTCCCTTGGGTTCGTTGAATATTTTTTTATATTTTAAATTCTGCAAAATAATCAACTGCGAGTATGGTATTTTCAGATTTATTTAGGTAATGAACGCCTGTTTAAAAACGATCACTTAATTATAAATTCGTGTGAAGTATAGATTTATACTATGCTCTCATTAAAGTATTAAAAAGAAATACAATAAAATACCAAATTAATCATATCATCCTAATTAAATATTTAGTAAACGGTATAATATACATATAATAGGCATTCATATCTACCAACAACTGGTTGACTCATTTCTGATTTGGTATCAGCGACTACTAGAGACAGGAATAAGGGCACAGGACAAGCCAATATAGCCTTAAAAAACAGAAGCTTCATACTTTATAATACTATATCAAGTAAGAAAGGGGTATTGGTTCAAATATATTGTTTTGTTTCACGCGTTCTGCAGTTGCTAAACCGTGGATGAAATGTCTATGAAGAGGGTTTCGGTAATATAAGCCGCTTCATACACCAAGATAGAGGGTAGATGATTTGAACTACATCAAACAAAAATAAAGTAAGCCATCCATTACTAATTTGTACACTGTTTTTTCAGGGTCGAATTTTATGTAGCACTTACTGGGGTTTCCTCACTTTATTCCCCTCAAAATCTTGGATAACTTAATCTTCACTAGCCTAATGGCGTTCATTCTTTCTTTTAACTTCTATTAATCAATATATGCTGCATAAACCATTCCTGAATTTAAAATTATTGATAAAATAAGAGGTTTATATGCTGCAATTTTGTAAGAATAAAGCAAAAATTACATATTACAATCCAACCACATTTAACACATAACTTAAAATATTCCCTGCTTACCATTTCACCCTAATTTATTTCATGCAATGACAATTTTAATAAGTATTTCTATTAATTAATATTGCAATATAATATCATTTTGAGATGTAAGTTGATTAAGAATAGCACACGTATTTCTAACAATATTGTATATAGTACAAATATATAATGTATATTTAAAATATATTATATATAAGATAATAATATAAATTAATATAATATATATATATATATATATATATTATATATATATATATATTATAAATATATATATATATATGATATATATTGTATATATATATATATATATATATATATATATAGATGATATATATAATATATAAATATGTAAGACTCTAGTAGCTCGATAATTTCGCCTTACACCAGGCCTCTTCAAGAGCTTTATTTTAACTAAACAGAACAGAATGAGCATTACAAAAATTCATAAACACTTTCCCACTGGGAAAAAAAAATAAATTAACATAATTGTCAAAGTAAAAATTAGGTTGTTTAAATCATAAACAAATGGTCAAATCAGCAATTCAAACAGGTTAAAAGAGAGAACTATTCAACGATTTGGTGAATGGTCATTTAAACTTTTCTCTGAATTTGTACTGTTGGGAAACAATATGAAGGAATAAAGGGTCCAATTTATATATGCCCTGACTTATATTAAAGTTATTTTGTTTGCTAAAACATATGCAAGCTGCTTCTAACAAATTTCTTGCAATCATATCTTTTTCTTTGAATAATGTCTCTGTTTTGTTCCAAAGGATAGGACAGCCACAATTTTGTACATGTAAGTTCACAGCACAGTTTGGAGAATTTGTTCTTATACAATATCGATGCTGGGAAATTCTCTTATCAATGTCTTTTCCTGTTTGTCCCAGGTAGAATTTGTCACATTTACAAGGTATTTTGTAAACCACGCCTTCTTCTTGTTTCGGGCTGTTGCAAATAACTGTCTTTCGTACTGTGTTGGAGTAAGAAAACACTACTTTAAAGTTTAATAATCTCAAAGGATAAACAATATCACTGAATGAAGGGTGGAATGGGAGAACCAGAGTACTACTCATATTGCATTCCTTTTTGGTGTTTGTTCTATAATAAGTTTGTTTAGCTAAGAATAAACATTCCTCTATTTCCCTGAACGAAAAGTTGTTTTTCATGCCAATTCTCGTGATAATACTAATTTCCTCGTCTAAATATTCAGGGCTAACTAGTCTAAGTGCTCTTAAAAAGTGACATCTCAAAGCCATGTACTTCACGTTGCGTGTATGGGTCGATTTTGTATTGATCATTAGGTTGTTATTTGTAGCTTTTCTGTGAATTTTGAATTTTAGGCCATTATCTGTTCTTATTATTTTAGTATCAAAAAAATTAATTGAGTTATTTGCTTCTTTCTCCATGGTGAATTTTATTGATGGTACTAAGGAATTAAGATCAGAGAGAAATTCATCAGTGTCGTGGTTTACATTCCAAACAGTAAAAGTGTCATCCACGTATCTAACCCAATAAACATCATCTGGTAATATGCTGTTGGCAATACGAGTTTCATAGAATTCCATGTATATGTTAGACAACACAGGAGACAAACAGTTGCCCATTTGCATTCAAAATTTCTGCTTATAATAGCTATTATTAAAAACAAAACATGTATCTATTACACAAAGTCTAATTAATTTCAAAATGTCTGAAACAGGTATAGTAAAAACATATTTATTTAGTTCCATATTTAAGAATTCAAGCAGATCTAAAACTGGTACGCAGGTAAATAAGCTTTGTACATCAAAACTAATCATGTGACAATTTTGGTTAATTTATACAATTTGAACTACATTAACAAATTCAACTGAATTAGAAATGTGGGAGTTAGAAATAGTTCCTACAAGTGGTTTTAACAAATTTACGAGAAATTTAGAAAGACGATATTGTACACTTCCTATTGTGCTGATGATGGGTCGCATGGGGTAACCATCTTTGTGGGTCTTTACTGTTCCGTATAAGTAAGGTAGTTTAGCATTGGAATGCTTGAACTTGCTGATGAGGTGTTGGTTATCTCCAAGAATATTCCTGAGGTTCCTGTGAAATTCTGCGTTGAGTCTTTCTACGGGATTGGATAGTTTTTCATAGGTGTCTTGGTCGTTCAATATGTTGTTCATTTTCTCCACATAAGTATGCTTGTCTAAGATGACTATGGTGTTCGCCTTATCTGCTCTGGTAATATGCAGTTCGTTATCTCCTTTGACATTTTTCAGTGCTGTATTCAAACGTTTTGGAAGAAAGCAGCAATCAACATGTTTAATATAAGCACTGTACACTATTCCCTTGGCTAAAATTAGTCTAACGTTGTTTTCTTGTTGGTGGTTATGCTTTTCCTTTTCTTCAAAGGTCTTCTGTATTTTAAGTATGTCTGGTTTCTTTGAAGGATTATTAAATTTCATTCCTAATTCGAGTGCTGTTTTCTCGTTGTTGGAGAGGATTTTAGATGAAAGATTAAGTACATTATTGCTTTGTCCGTAATTATTCCATGGGGAACGTGAAATAAGGTTTGATAATTTTCTAGTGTGGAGATTTCTTACCTTCTGTATTTCCCTCCTTAGGTGATTATATGCCCAAGTAAAAATATTATGTACAAAGTTTTGTGGTACACTTCTTAGCAATTCAGTTTTAATGCGATTGGTTTTTCTGAAACATTGCCTGGTTTCTATTTTAGCGTTATCAATGTGTAATTTCAGTATTTCATTTTCCAAGTTTCCAAAACTGTTTAAATTTCGGTGGCACTTTGTAACTAGAGAATTCGGGACAACGCATTCTTCGCGGCAACTTCTTAAAAACTTGAACTGCATTTTCTTCCAAGGAGCACATAGTAATGATTTCTTGTAGTTAAACACTAACTGACGTAATTCAGGGTGAAGATTAAGGAAGGCTTGAAGATTACGCGTGGACATCTTCTATAGATATACTCTTCATAACACGAAGATGAGATATGTCAATATCTCCACAGGAGAAAAGAGAATAAAAGACTCTAGTAGCTCGATAATTTCGCCTTCCACCAGGCCTCTTCAAGAGCTTTATTTTAACTAAACAGAACAGAATGAGCATTACAAAAATTCATAAACACTTTCCCACTGGGAAAAAAAAATAAATTTAACATAATTGTCAAAGTAAAAATTAGGTTGTTTAAATCATAAACAAATGGTCAAATCAGCAATTCAAACAGGTTAAAAGAGAGAACTATTCAACGATTTGGTGAATGGTCATTTAAACTTTTCTCTGAATTTGTACTGTTGGGAAACAATATGAAGGAATAAAGGGTCCAATTTATATATGCCCTGACTTATATTAAAGTTATTTTGTTTGCTAAAACATATGCAAGCTGCTTCTAACAAATTCTTGCAATCATATCTTTTTCTTTGAATAAAGTCTCTGTTTTGTTCCAAAGGATAGGACAGCCACAATTTTGTACATGTAAGTTCACAGCACTGTTTGGAGAATTTGTTCTTACACAATATCGATGCTGGGAAATTCTCTTATCGAAATCTTTTCCTGTTTGTCCCCGGTAGAATTTGCCACATTCACAAGGTATTTTGTAAACCACGCCTTCTTCTTTGTTTCGGGCTGTTGCAAATAACTGTCTTTCGTACTGTGTTGGAGTAAGAAAACACTACTTTAAAGTTTAATAATCTCAAAGGATAAACAATATCATTGAATGAAGGGTGGAATGGGAGAACCAGAGTACTACTCATATCGTATTCCTTTTTGGTGTTTGTTCTATAATAAGTTTGTTTAGCTAAGAATAAACATTCTTCTATTTCCCTGATTGAAAAGTTGTTTTTCATGCCAATTCTCGTGATGATACTAATCTCCTCGTCTAAATATTCAGGGCTAACTAGTCTAAGTGCTCTTAAAAAGTGACATCTCAAAGCCATGTACTTCACGTTGCGTGTATGGGTCGATTTTGCATTTATCATTAGGTTGTTATTTGTAGCTTTTCTGTGAATTTTGAATTTTAGGCCATTATCTGTTCTTATTATTTTAGTATCAAAAAAATTAATTGAGTTATTTGCTTCTTTCTCCATGGTGAATTTTATTGATGGTACTAAGGAATTAAGATCAGAGAGAAATTCATCAGTGTCGTGGTTTACATTCCAAACAGTAAAAGTGTCATCCACGTATCTAACCCAATAAACATCATCTGGTAATATGCTGTTGGCAATACGAGTTTCATAGAATTCCATGTATATGTTAGACAACACAGGAGACAAACAGTTGCCCATTTGCATTCAAAATTTCTGCTTATAATAGCTATTATTAAAAACAAAACATGAATCTATTACACAAAGTCTAATTAATTTCAAAATGTCTGAAACAGGTATAGTAAAAACATATTTATTTAGTTCCATATTTAAGAATTCAAGCAGATCTAAAACTGGTACACAGGTAAATAAGCTTTGTACATCAAAACTATATATATATATATATATATATATATATATATTATATATATATATATATATATATATATATATATATATATATATATATATATATATATATATATATATATATATATATATATTATATATATATACATATATATATATATATATATATATATATATATATATATATATATATATATATATATATATATATATATATATATATATATATATATATATATATATATATATATATATATATATCTAATAAAAGGAGCCCATAAAAACACCAAAATATAGAGAAAAAATACTATATTTCAGAGACTGCTGTCTCCCTCTTCAGGTAGATGAATGAGAAAAGTTTACAGAAAAGGTGGTATTTATACCAAGAGGTCCATCCACAAACAAGCCATTTTAAGTCACCCCCGCTGATAATCTTCCTTTAATCTTCTTAAGGGTTGGTTGAATGAAGACGTTGTCGATCGTGTCCGAAATCCATGCTCCTTTTGAGATGTTCATTACCTGCCTCTCTTTTATTAAGGCCGATTCCATCATTTGACTCTTGTACCAGCAGTTGCTGCTATAAATTACACGTGACAAATTCCAGTTTATTCTATGGTTATGTTCATTTATATGGTTGAAAATAGCCGAGTTCTGTTGTCCATACCTAACTGACCGTTTGTGTTGTATTAATCTCTGGGGAAGGGATTTACCTGTAAATCCGATGTAAGATTGGTCACAGTCCTGGCATGGGATTTCGTATACCCCAGAGTCCTTTGGAGATGTCTTTTGTTGGACGTTAATCAGGGATTTGGCTAAGGTATTTGGGTAAGTAAATACAAAAGGGTTCGATTTTCGGAGGGGGTTGGTTATTCTCTTAATCGTGTCCAGGTGGGGAATTATTATTTTATTGTTGAATGTATTTCTGGTCTTGTCTTTAGGGGGTCGGTAGAAAATTACGTTTGCTTTGTGAATTGCTTTCTCAATTATATGGTCAGGATATTTTAAAGACGAAAGTTGCTTGCGAATTAGTTCAAATTCTTTTTCCAGGAATTCTGGGGAACAAATTCGTAAGGCTCTTAAGAACAAGTTACTAGCTACACCTATCTTGATAGTAATATCATGATAGCTAAAGTAGTGAATGTATGAAAGTGAGAACGTTGGTTTTCTGTATATGGTAAATTTGTATTCTGTTGTATCTCTGATTATTAAAACATCAAGAAAAGGAATTTTGTTTTCTGTTTCCCATTCAACTTTAAATTTGATGCTGGGCACTAATGTGTTTAATTTCGAGAGGAATTCATTAAAATTGCCCCACCTATTATCCCAAAATGTTAGGATATCATCCACGTATCTCATCCCCAGCATGTTTTTGGGTTTTATTGCATTTATTACTGTAGTTTCAAAGTATTCCATGTACAGATTGGCTAGAACAGGACTTAAAGGACTACCCATACTACACCCGAATTTTTGCTTGTAGAATGATTCCCCGAATGAAAATACGTTATTAGATGCACATAATTCAACTAGCTTTATTATTTTGTCAAGCGCCAATGGGAATGATCTGAATAGGGGGATAATTTTACCCTTAAAAACTGAAGAACGTCCTGTACTGGTACTTTAGTGAACAGGGAATCTACGTCAAGGCTTAAAAGTTTTATGTTGTGAAGTGGTATATGTGCTTCTCTGAATTTGTGACAAAAATCTTCCGAATGTTTAATGTGACTGGGAGAAAAAGTGCCTAAAAAAGGGGAAAGGAGGCCAGCTAACCATTTAGAAATTTTGTAATTGAAAGCACCGGCACATGAAACGATGGGTCTGAATGGAAGATTGTCTTTTTGAGTTTTGGGAAGGCCATAAAAATAGGGTTATTTAGGATTAATTACTTTAAATTTCTCAAATAGTTCAATACTCTTTTTGTCTTTGCCAATTAATCTTACTTTCCGAAAAAATTCTGTGGGAACGTTTTGGAGGGGATTTTTCGTCAGT
>NC_087207.1:80912119-80942119 GCF_015104395.2 Macrobrachium nipponense
TATGGGTCAGAGTTCTATGGGGGATTATAGCTTTCAGTTGTTTGATGCAGCTACTTATTTGGTCGGTCCATTGAGAGTTTCGGGCTGAGTAAATGGCGACACTATATTGTTAGAAATTTTTCAGAGGTTACTGCATTTTTCGTGGTTTTTGAATGACGTACCAAATGAAATAGTTAGCAGTTTTGATAGACCGATAGAGGCTGCTTTTGAGGAATATTTTATCTTCTTACAAATCATGAAGCACACTTCTAAATGCCCAACTGTAGACAGCACATTTTTAAATGGAATGACTAAATGCGCGACAATAGGCCAAAGGATTTTCCAGCAGAGAGAATAAAATTTTGCTTCTAATGGCGTTTGTAGAAAAGTGGAGAGTGATAGAAGCTCTGCGGATCAGACGCCACAAATTCATTGTTTTAATTGTTCCAGACAGGGACATACCAAGAATTTCCGAGTACAGTATTGTGGCACGTAAAATAATTCTTCACATAATTGGCGGCTTTGTCCGTTACTCAAAAAGGGTAATTATAGACCGGTAAATCTGAATTGGTGAAGTACCTCATTCTAGATTGAATTAATTTTTAATTAGAAAGCCTTTACTCTTACAAATGTCACGACGAATAATGTTTCATTGTCTTTCTCAAGCTCGTGCGATGTTATAATTGATTTTCTGACATCGTGACTCAAAGCAAGCAATACCTCTCGACTTTCATTGTACGCTTTCATACCAGGAAAATATATGAGAACTCAATTCTTCAATCTATCCCACTGTCTGCTATACAACGACACTAAGTGTGGTATTTAGCCTCTAGTGCAATTAAATCACCTTCGTTTAGCTTCATCAGAAGCCTATCATCATGTAGATCAGTAGCACACTGCTCTAACGGCCGTCAAGGTCAAATGTTTAGACTTCATGGAGGGCTCTAGCGGTACTAAAGGGCTTATCACAAAGAAAACTTTTGGCAACTTTAGTTTTGGTTCCAAATTCGTTTTGATGTTTGAACTGTTTATTTGCACCACATGATGTATTGTCATCGACAAGAAATCTCATTTTACTTGCACGTTGTAGTTCATTTGTGTTGTTCTTCAGACGACAACTTTTGTGGAATTTTGCCTTTCTTCGCAGAGATGTCTGTTGAACTCCACCTCCATCATTCAAACAAGTTAGTTTGATGTTTACTGGTATGCAACCTAGGTCGTTGAATGATTTCATAATTATCAGCAGAAGTTGAATACAAACACCTAAGAACCTGTCCATGAATTCTGATGTAATGTCCTCCTCCACAGGTGCTGCTAGGCCACTGTCCGAAACCACCTTGAATATCTTTTCCTTATAAGATGTCATAGGTGAGATCACTGCCTAAAAAAAAAAAAATTATCATTTAAATGTTATCTTAAAATATATGAAGCTTTGGGATTTGATTTACTTCAAAATTAGTAATATTATGTAAAAAAAAAAAAAAAAAAAAAAAAAAAACACACACACACACAAACAGAAGCGTTTTAAAAGTTAAGTTTTGTAACAATATCTTTAAGTGCTGACCATATTCGTACAGTACAGTAGCGTGATTTGTTTGTAAAAGGTATGTTATATAACATATTAGACTATACATCTATGCAATGATCAGAATGTTTACTGACATAACTTAGACTTAATGATATATGGCAAAATAAGGCTCGTAATTTTATTTACATTAAGAAAAAATCTCATTTATCCTAAAATATAGTCCAAAAATATGTTTATAGCATTAAATCACTGGTCTAAATAGATTTACCAGGACCAAAAACTTAAATTGACATAGCTTTCATATGGGTTTGCAGCAGTCGAGTCTTGTGACATGATTTACAAATATTTATTTTAAATGAATTGCAGCCATTTTCCAAAATGGCCACCATCGCCAACAGAGGTCAGATCTAGAATTCCTCCAATCTTTAAAATGTTTATTATGATATATAATAAATTTCAATAATATATTTTATTTTCAGCTCAAGGCCATATCCATGTAGTATACAAAGTACAGACAGTAACATACACAGTGTAGAACATGAGATAACATGATAAAAATGAATAATCAGCATATCCACACAGCTGCTGAGGTAAAATAAATCATAGTAATCGTAGTAATGGTAATACCAGTTATAATATTGAGAGTAGTTTTAAAAAAAACATTATAAGTAATAACAATTGGTGAACAGATTGTAGAATTAAATTGCAGCTAGAATCCCTTCGTGGTTACAATAGTCAGGTCCAGATGGCTAAATACGGAAAGTGAATGCAGAACATTTCTAAACTGGTAATATTCACAGTAATAATGAAAAAAATAAAATACCAGTAATAACAGTAACCGCATAAATATAATCATAATTAGAGATTCTACAGATGGCACTTTACAAAGACAGAGATTTAGAGAACAAGAGCCTCATTTTCCCATCTTTCCAACAATTTAGATCTTCTTGCCTCACTCCTTAGGATGCTATGTAAGAGCGAGTTGCGGCTGTTCCACACTCGGGTGATCAGACTGGACATTGTTTGCCTTACAATGATTTTTAAGTTTTCCAGGCGGTTTTCTATGAACATCTGTGTGGCGGAGTGGTAGCGAGGAGTGTTTGTGAGGCCTCTCATTGTGTACAACAGTGATACGTCTAATGGAACACCCATAGATACTGTAGCAATACGAGCAGAAGAGCAGCAGTTTATTGTTTTGGTGATGGAGGGTAAACCTCCTGACAATCATGTCGCCAGTTGCACATAGTTTATGACGTCTCTGTATGGAAGAGTTATGGAGTTCCATTTGACAATGTCTGTGTGTGTGTGTGTGTGTGAGAGAGAGAGAGAGAGAGAGAGAGAGAGAGAGAGAGAGAGAGAGAGAGAGAGGATAATTGGTGGTTGGATGGTTAATGACTGAATTGGTTGTTTGTGAGTTCTGAGTTGTCTGCTGGTGCTGTTGGAGATCAGAGTTCTGTGTTTTGAGTGAGTCTTTGGTCAGTGTTGAGTCAGAAGCTGTGATAGTCAATAGTGTCGGGAGCAGCTGGTTGAAGGCATTGGTATTCAGCTGAGTTGTGTGTCTTTGTTTGTTACTTAGTTGTTGTTAAGTTAGTGTTGTTTGCTTAGAGTTGTTGAGCCTGTATTGCTGGATTTGTTGTGCTTGTGAGTTCCTGTTGGATTATATGTGAGTTGTTATAGTTTAGGGTTGTTGTTGTTGTTGGTGAGCTGTTGTTATTCCTTGGTGTTGCTGGTGGGTGTATGTGTTGGCTCGTTGTGTTGTTGGTTTTTTTCTATGTCTGCCATATCTTTTAGGTAATCCGTGATAATGTGACCCAAATACTGAAATTCGTGCACGAATTCCAGCCATTCAATAATTCGGAAAATTTGTGGTTCTGCAATATACTTAAGCGATCTAGTAGTAGTGACATCCATTTGGTCTTAGTTTCGTTGTATGGGATATTAAATTCCACTGCATATTGGTGGCAAGTGTTGATGAGTCGTTAGGGACATTTCACTGATGGGGAAATAAGAACCATATTGTCAGCGTAACACATGTTGCTTATAGTTATTTCGTTGACATTACACTCGATTGGGAGTGAGTTCAGTTTGACATTGAGGGCATCTGTGTATGTATTAAATATGTGTGGAGTGAGACTACCCCCTTACCGAAGACCATTTAGAGAGCCGAAGGTATACAGCAATATGTTACCCCATTTGACACAGAATTGCTGCACAGAGAACCAGCAATATGAAGAGCTAATTAAATGTAGAGGTGTGCCTCTTTTTTACAGCTTCAGCAAGAGCTTCAGGTAGTTTACTCTGCCAAATGCTTTTCTCACGTCTATAAAACACAGGAAAAGAGGATAGGCTGATGAAAGGTAATAGTTCAGCAATTTATTCAGTATATAGATACAAGTGTCGGTTGGGTGGTTTACTTTAAATCTGAGGCTGGTTTTCAGTGGTGTGTTAAAAGGGGAGAAGTCTCACCAGAAGAAACAACTCATGTACCTTCGATGCGATTGTAGTGATTGCAATTGAGCGGTAATTGCCAGGGTCAGCTGCATCCTTGAGCTTGTTTTTGATTAATGCTATTAAGTGAGCTAGGAGTAGGTAGGCTGGAAGAAACTGGTGAATTATGAATGCATTGACTAGGGCAGCAAGCAAAATGTAGATTATCGGGTGGCAGAAATTGAAAGTTTCTCAGGGGAGACTATCACAGCCGGGCGATTTATTATTAGATAGGCTATTTATGGCATCGTTGATGTTACTTGGCATAATATGATCTGCAAAAGGAAAATGAATGTTATCAGTTGGGAGGTTATCTATATCCCTTCGGGAGTCTTGATCGTTTATGTAATTCAGGATATTACTGATGTGATTGCCCCACATACTTGCCCCACCGACTCCTCCTATTCTCTGTGATAGCTTTTTTTTATTTGGGGGGGTGGGGGTGGAGGGTGTTTAGTGATTGAATGTCTTTCCAAAGACAAGGATAATCACAGGATTCTAAATTTTTAGGCTCTTAGTTGCTTTTCACTTAATCAACAGTACTTAAGAGCAAGTCTTAACTGCTTTCTCACCTGTCTCATTAGCAATGCAAAGTTTCCTTCCCTCGGGCTACAATTTTGCCTGTACAGCAAAAACATTTGTCGTAAATATGTATACAGATCTTTAACCAAATCATTCTAGCCAGGTATATTACGAAAATTACCTTGACGAAACCTGAAGGATGCCCTGCTGGAAGAAAGCTTAGCAGAAATTATGTTTGACTAGAATTCATTCAGATCTCTCACGTGGTGGTCATTTTTAGATTTTGTGTTAGTACACAGTAAGGCGTCTGCCGGTTGAACTATTGACCACAACCTGGTATCCGTGGCTGCCCTGCAATATCTGGTTTTCTGTTGGTTTTTAAAATCCCAGTTTACAGCTGGTGGGCGATCAGTTACAGGGTCCACGGTAGGGAGGGATAGAGTGCTGAGTGACACCTGTAAGAGGATGTGATTGTAGCCTGTTGCAGGTCACAATGGAATCATGAAGTTTTAGAGGTGTGATGCAGTGGTCCAGCCAGGAAGTTGTAGTTGTGTCCATTCTATTTTGTACATAAGAATATGAGGAGGGAGGAAGGAGCATTGCGTCGCTAATCTGGAGGAAAGACGAATTTTACAGAAGCAAGTAAGCTCGTTATAAAATTGCTTTGTGAGGTGAGAATTAAGGTCCCTGATATACAGATGTGATCAGTAGGAGAATCGTTAATAGGATCATGCAGTATTGATCAAATTATTGTAATTTTCCCAGGGCATATAAACATTAATTATTAGGATTTTAGAATCCCCTACTGTCACTTGAAGTCCCAGGAATCTGTCACTTCTGTGGATTATCACATTTACCATATTGTCTAACAATTTGTGCCACAGGAAAGAAAGGCACCTTTTGGGCGACCGGCCACGATTTGATCTGTAATTTGCATCGATGAAGTCGAGAAGACTCTGAAATCTCGATGTACTGAATTGTATGTGACAAGGTCATGTGGTCAAAGGAGCGTTTCCTGTAAGGCAATGATGCCTTTGAAGTTTTTGCAGACCATGTTTAGGAGAGGAATGTTCTGCTTGAGGCCAAAAATATTCCAAGAGATTATATCTTATGTATTCATGCCTACTCATGAAGATGGGAGATGGAAGTGCTGATTATTTGGGTGGATGTGGGGTTATCCATGGGAGGGTGGAAGTGACCCTGCTTGGGGCGTCAGTAAGTTCTCCTGGGGGAGGTTGGTCCAGGATTAGGTTATATCTTGTGACTTTTAAATTAGGACCGAAATTCTCGTCTTTAAGAACATTAAGGTGTTGAAATAGGTAGGTAATCCTGTAAGCCACTTTATGCTTAATTTTGCATGGGAGTTCGTGGGAGATGAGGTGCTGAGAACCCGTCAGAGACTTGACTCTCTCCATTATGGCGTTATGCATCACCGATGAGCACAGATTGTGAATTACTACGTGACATCGATTGTTGGGCTCCGGTCCAGCGGGCAAATGAGACAGGGTTGTTTGATTTAAATCAGGTTGATTTTAAACGTTTATTTAAATCTAGATTTAAATTAAAAAATTTTTTAACCAAATCCACGATCTAAATCATACTATTGTCAAGATATAAACATTTAAAATAGGGAAAAATATTAAATAAGCAATAATTATTTATGCTAATTTATTTTGTTAATGCAACATTAGATCATAATGTGTGATTCAGGGCAGTCAACTTTAAAAAAAATGATCTTTTGGCTATTATACAACTGAAGTATTATTTCTAGATTGTGAATTAAATAAATTTTCTTCTTTTTAATTAATTTCTTCTGAGTTTAAGTGAATATAAGTAATTCTCTAGCATATATTTTCTATGCAACATCCTTATAATGTGTTTAATCATGGAGATATGGATTACAAAAAAATAATATAGTTCCATCTGAGTTTAACTGGTTAAATACAACATATTCTCAATTATGCTTTATTCTCATCGCTAAAATTGTGTTTATTTATGGAATTGAAAAGAAAAACAAGTTTTGCTGCATTCGCTGTATATAAATTCATAACAAGCAAAACGCCGTAATCGTCGCTCAGCGACTGAAACAAGTGATATAAAGAAACACCAAAATGGGTTTCTAGAATTACATTGGTATTAATGTATGTGACAAATCTGATTTCAATACCTTATGGAGTTTTTCTAATCATTCCAATGCTGTCTTCAGAATTTGCGTAACTTTAAACCTAAGCAAGGTATAAAGGAATTTGGGAAAAATAACCTAAGTCTCATTTATAATAATTATTAGGATTATAATTAGTCGCAAAATTGATTGAAATAGCCAGCCTAATAGAACTTTTCTGCTCTTTCCAATGGTATCCTCAGAATTACTGTATCATAAGAACTAAGGAATATATAATGTAATATGTGAAACAAATAGCCTGCGAATTATTTATGATAATAATTGTTATTGTGTTACTTCGTCACAAATTTTATTTTTACAGCCAGCCTAGTAGAGGTTTGTCTGCTCTTACCAATGGTGTCTTCAGAAGTTTCGTATCTAAAAAATTAGATATATGGAAATATGTTCGTAAAAATAGCGTAATCATTATTTATAATAATTATTATCACTATAGCAGTTCGTCGTAAATTTTATTTGAATAACCATCCTAATAGAGTTTTGTCTGTTCTTTCAAACGGCGTCTTCAGAATTTTCGCACCTATATAAAATATATTAAAATGATATAATGAAAATAATAAATCTCCGAATTAAACTGATTTAGATAGAAAATATGTAATTTAGATAAAAAGATATAATTGAAAAAGTGAACTTCACTGCCCAAGCAGCTATACATTTAGGTCTTCTGCTGAACGCTTCGTGTCTCTATCTCCGATACAACATAAAATTACATGCATTGCCGAAAATAACATTAACTAACCTGAAAAAAAATTATTTAGATACAAAACATAATTTTTAAAAATGATTTAAATCCAATAAATCCGATCTAAATTTGTTAAAATCCTATTTTTTTTTACAAAATAAAAAAATCAACAACCCTGAAATGAGAGGTTCTTTTCTTTTGGGAGAGAGATAGAATCGGGAGATTCACGAGGACTGGTGATCGTCACTGAAGATCTATCTTCCACCGGAGGCATTGGGGAGAGAGAAGAGATTGGGAGACCAATGGTTCCCTGAGAACGGACCAATGGTCCCCTCAAAACGGTCTGTAGGTGATGGAGGCACTTCAGCCGAGGGAGAGAGGTCAGTTGACACCTGTGTGGGTATTACCATCTCGACTTCGTGTCACACCTTCACTTCTCCCGTGTTGCTTCGAGGCAAGGAAATAATGGATGACGCATTCAAAGGAGCCTGGTGACTTGCTGTATAATTGTCTAATGATTCCTGCACTCTTTTGATCGCATTCCAGATCCGTGCGAGATTATTTGTTTCCATAGTTTTAAGACTGTCTAGGGATTCACGTCCCAGATTCTTGAAAATTTATCATTTGTTTCCTCGACTTTTTTCAGCGTTTTTTCCAATTATTTTTAAGAGGAATTTTGCTGTTTGGAAGGCATTTTCTGCCGTGTGGCACACCGCAGGTAGGCTTAGGTCAGCAGGCCCCTTTGGAGGCAGATTGTGAGGGTCACCGGCGTAAATTTCTACCGAGCAGGTCCTTAACCACTTGGAGATATATAATGTTTTCTTGTAAGAGGACAGGTTTTTCACGGATCGCTCCTTGAGCATGTTTTCCTTGAGAATGCATTTCTTATATGCAACGTTATTTTCACAATCGTAGAGGACATCACTGACAGATTGTATAGCAGACTCGACGTCGGAACGGTCTGATTTGTACTGTATAAGTAAAGACAGTTGTTTGCGAGTATGGAACTTGTGTGTGGGGCACAGGCACCGGTAGGTGCCAGGGTCACTTATGCAACGGTTGGAGGTTGGTTGGATGACATTTTTGTGGTAAGGGAAGGGTCAAGCGCTAACACATACACTGCATTCGTTTATTCATTTCCCAGGACCAATAGGCCTCAAGTAGCTGTAATTTGAAAGATTTCGAAGGCACTGATTGGGGTAGAATGAATATTAATATATCAACAATTACACAGCACGCTCCGGACTACACGCCGGGTATCATGTAGAGACATTATTAACACATTGCCTACAATAAGAGGTATAATCACCAAGGGCGAAAAACCCTTCTTTTTTGCAAAATGTCAGCCCAACACATGCTTTTATCATAAAGTGCACGATTTTACACTCAACCGCTGGACTGTAACTGCTATTCAGCATTCATATCGGTACCGACCATTAACTTGTGAACCTTTTTTTTTCTTTTACATATTTGTGCACTTCGCTGATATTGCTAAACAATTACGTTCGTTACGAAAGGCTCCATCCACACGAATATGTATTTCATAAAGAAACCCCTTTTTAATGTGATTTACGCTGTAACAGCTAAATGAGAGGTGACTGTTTTATCTAGTAGCCTCGAACGCAGAGAACATCATTATCCCGATTCAGTGTATAGACGGCTAGAGAACGGCAATAGCAATAGAAATATTTTCCTAGTGTACAGGAAATTTCAAACTGAATGTTAGAAGTAAGGCATCGTAGGTGGATGGGTTGTGCTGTAGTCAGTCACTGAATCAGAAGTACTCACGTGCTCTGGGTTATGGGCTACTTGATGGCCTAGAAAAGAATCATTCTTTCATTTTATCAAACTGATTTGATGTCGAAACACATACTGGAGGGGAGATGTCTTTCAAAAAGAAATTTGTTGAAAGAATTTTACATAATTTTTTTTCTTTCATTGTGATAAATATCATCTTTGTGGTTTACATTTCATTGTCATTTGTAATCAAGAGTATAAAATCAATAATATGGTCTATGATGAATTTCTGTCAGTCGGGAGAGACGAAAAGATATATCGAAATGATTACGTTAGATATGGTTTTTTTTTATTACGTAACTTTCTTGTTGAATTGAAAAAAAAAATTATAAACACATCATATTACTCATCAAGGTGGACAACTCATTGATTCTACATGAGTGTATGGTACTATTTAATAATACCTTAGTACGAAAATTAGTGTTATTAATATATTTAGAAATGTCTCGCAGACATGCATTCAGTCATGGCACTTTCCCTTTAATAACCTTTAACATAAAAAAAATATAAATACCATTTCCTCTTGAAAGTGAAAGACCGAGTCTATGCAAAGAGACCGCCATTACATTTAGCTAAGGGGAGCATTAAATGCATTTCAGTTGTCAAGCGTACGATGATGGTTGGCTAATTTTCACCAGTTGTCAAAAGGCATGGGTTCTGTACGCAGGCAGTTTACTTTTGCAATAAATAAGAAGATTGAATCAGGAACTCTACGAAATTGCATTTGTTGGATATATTCCTCTTATTACGGATAGATAGATAGATAGATAGATAGATAGATAAATAGACAGACAGAGAGATAGATAGATAGATAGATGGATAGATAGATAGATAGATAGATAGATAGATAGATAGACAGGTAGATGGATAGATAGATAGATAGGGCGAAAGAGCGAGAAATGATGCTGGATCCATATTTTCAACTTTGTTTTTTCATTTTTCTTTCACGACCTCCAATAAGGTTATTTACCCTATGTGACTCGTAATATACATATGTTGTAAATAGTCGAAATCTCATGTGATTGCCTTAGGCAATTCTAGGGTATCGACAGAAAATGGTTTAAGGCACTTATTCACCCTCAATACTTGTGGGTTCACTCAGTTTGAATGAGGACTTATGTTAAATATTTTCAAAATACCTGCTTCTTTCTGATTCACTTGGCTGTACCACATCAGCTCAACATTCATGTTAATTGTAGACCTGTTCTCTTTCCTGCTCATTGCTAACGGTTTATCAAAGCTTTCCTTCAAATCACGCTTCGTTTTCCCTGTCCTTATGTAAAGTACTCTGCTCTTCACAGCTCATCTCTATCATTAGTAATGAATTTTGTGACTAAGGGGAGATAAGACTGGGAAAAAAATTTACTTTTAATAAGCACATACTGTGTGGGCATCCAGCCCGATGCTGTCCCGGACGTCGTCGCTTATTCCTTCGTAGCCCTACTTGGTCTACGAAGGAAGCGTCTAATAAATTCGTTGCCTGTTGTTGCAAGCTTTGATAGACCTTTAACAATGACCAGGAAAGGGAACAGGTCTACAATTTCACATGACTGTTGAGCTGATGTGGTATAGCCAAGTGAATCAGAAAGAAGCAGTTATTTTGAAAAGGCTGTCCTACTTTGGATGAAACCATCTGTGTTTTTTGCGGATCAGCTGTCGACACCCCCTTCCTCCTAGAATAATTCACAAGATAATACGAATTTGGTTATAGTCCAATCTTGCACACCACACACGTTATCTTAAGTTTTTTTTTTCTTTTTCGTCATATTTTGTAAAACTGAGTGCTGCAGCATTCCTTTGTTTCCCCTACATAATATTGTAAAAAAAATAACAAATAAATCACTACACTGTTGTGGAGAGTTCTTTTTTATATTCTTTACCCTGTTTCTAACAGCTGATGTAGAACTTCTGTTCTTATAATATAATCAGAAAGAACTTGATGATTCGAGTCCGGATCGTAGCAGCCCAATTTTTCTTAAGAACTCTTTGATAATTGTTTTATATATACCCGGATTATGTGTTTATGAGGAACCAGAGAAAATGTATTAGATATAAGTACTTGTGTACCTTAATCTTTTATCTCAAACTCCTCCTACCTTTAAAATAGTGATTGAATCTTTAGAAATTATAACTGTTATATTTATCTGGCCATTGGATGATTTTTTTTTTCTTGGAAGGATATCAAAGATTTCATTACAATTACAGTAATGTAATTGTCCTTTCGCCGTCATTTCCTAACGTGTTTGTTTTCAGTCCACTCCATTATAATACTATGGGTTATGTAACCATTCATTGAACATTATGCTCATGCCAACTGATGTTCTTCTTACTGAATTGTTTTTGATAGAGCTGAATCTTGCTTTAAGTATATTGCTTTAGACATCACATCTCTCAACTTCTTTAATTGAGACCTTATGTTGATTTTGATTTTCTCATTAACCATCTCTCTCTCTCTCTCTCTCTCTCTCTCTCTCTCTCTCTCTCTCTCTCTCTCTCTCTCTCTCTCTCTCTCTCTCTCAAAATATATGAGAAATATAGTAACTCAGAATGTGAACTAATAGCGGTAGAATTGTTTGAATCTGAAAAATTGATTGAACATAGTAATATAGACCTCCTAATACTAAAGAGTTTGACTTAATAATTGAAAAATTGGATGATATATGTAGAAATCACAAGGACTGGACTATTCTCTATCTGGTGACTTCAAACTTTCCTTTCGTAGAATGGAAAGAACGAATAGGAGACTGTGGTTGTACTTATACATATAAAAAGAGAAGTAATAGTAGTGCAGAAGATAAGAGGCAATTTGAAAAGCTATTAGATATGCTACTAGATACAACATTCAACAAATAAATCACCTGCCAACAAGAAAGGAAAATACTTTAGACCTAGTATTTGTGACGAGATGAATTATGTTAAAGAAATAATAGTTTATAATGCAGTATTTCAGATCATAATGTCATAAGAATTAACAGTTCATTCCAAAGCAAGTGAAAATAGAGATAAGCAAGAAATGAAAAAAGTGGGAAGGATATGGAAAATACAAACTTCTACAGTAAAAATATAAAATGGTCAGATAATGAAGAATTAAACAAAGATTGGGATAACATTTTCGTAAGTGATGACATAAGGAAGGTAAATACGGAGATATTATATAAAAATATTGGAGAAAATAGTGGATAAATATATACCGAAGAAGAAAAGTAAACATCATTCATGCATACCAAGAGACAGAAGGATCTTGTTCCAGAAAATCAGAAAGTGGAAAAAAGGTCTTGCAAAAGAAAAAATGCATGAAAACAAGTTTATAGAACTAAAACGTAAGATAGAAAAATGCAGAACAAAGATTATACAATCAAAAGGAAATGAAAAACGGGACTTGGAAGAAAAAACCCTATTAAATATCAAGCAAAACCCAAAACCCCCAAACTATTATACTCATAATGCGAAGAAGATGAATAAAAGAAGAATAGAAATAGGCCCTCTGAGAATTGAAGGGAGATTAACGAATGAAAAAAGGAAATTTGCAACATACTGGCAGAACGATATAAGAGAGAATTCACCCCAGAATAGATAATGAAGATAATGATATAGAAGTAAGGGACGAAAATAGTGGAATATTTAGCTGACATAGAAATTAATGAAGCTGATATTGTGCAGGCAATTAATGAAATTAAAAATGGAGCTGCTGCAGGGCCGGATGGAGTCCCTGCTATTTTGTTAAAGAAAGTAGTTCATTCTATCGCAAAGCCACTTGCAATATTATTAAGACAAAGTGTAGATACAGGCAAGATTTATGATGAGCACAAATTAGCATATCACCCCTACTTTCAAAAGTGGATCAAGACTAGAGGGCAAGTAATTATAGGCCTGTGAGTCTAACATCACATATTATGAAAGTGTATGAAAGGGTAATGAAGAAAAATATTATGAAACATTTAATAAAAAAAATAATTTGTTTAATATAGGACAACACGGTTTCGTACCCGGAAAAAGTACACAAACCCAACTGTTAGTCCACCGTGAGAACATATTCAAAAATATGAAAAGCGAAATGAACAGATGTGGTTTATCTAGACTTTGCAAAAGCTTTTGACAAAGTAGGGACCCCTAAATATATTAGCAAAGAAAATTAGAAAACACAATATCGTAGATAAAGTAGGAAGATGGTTAAAAGAATTTTTACACAACAGAAAACAGATAGTTATTGCAAACGATGAGAAATCGGATGGAACCAAGGTAATATCCGGTGTGCCACAAGGTACGGTGCTAGCTGCAATATTGTTTGTTATTATGATGAAGACATAGACAGTAATGTTAAGGATTCGGTAGTGAGTAGTTTCGCTGATGACACAAGAATAAGTATAGAAATTACTTGTGATGAAGATAGGAACGCTCTACAAAGAGACCTTAACAAAGTATATGATTGGGCAGAGGTAATAGGATGGTATTTAACTCTGATAAATTTGAATCAATAAATTATGGAGACAGAGAAGGAAAGCTATATGCATATAGGGGACCTAATAATGAGACAATCACAAATAAGGAAGCAGTTAAAGACCTTGGTGTGATGATGAATAGGAACATGTTATGCATGATCAAATAGCCATTCTGTTGGCAAAATGTAAAGCAAAAATGGGAATGTTGTTACGGCACTTCAAAACAAGAAAAGCTGAACACATGATTATGCTTTATAAAACTATGTTCGTAGTCCACTTGAATATTGCAATATGATATGGTACCACACTATCAAAAGGATATTGCACAAATAGAGAGTGTACAAAGGTCCTTTACAGCTAGAATAGAAGAAGTTAAGGACCTAGACTACTGGGAAAGACTACAATCCTTAAAATTATATAGTCTGAAAGGAGAGAGAACGCTACATGATAATTCAGGCATGGAAACAGATAGAAGGAATAACAGAAAATATCATGGAACTAAAAATATCAGAAAGAGCAAGCAGAGGTAGATTAATAGTGCCCAAAACTATACCAGGAAAAATAAGGAAAGCACACAGAACATTAATCCACTACGCACCAGCATCGATAATGCAGCGTCTATTCAATGCGTTGCCAGCTCATCTGAGGAATATATCAGGAGTGAGCGTAGATGTGTTTAAGAATAAGCTCGACAAATATCTAAACTGCATCCCAGACCATCCAAGATTGGAAGATGCAAATATACCGGAAAGATGTAACTAGCAACTCTCTGGTAGACATTAGAGGCGCCTCACACTGAGGGACCTGGGGCAACCCGAACGAACTGTAAGGTCTGTAAGGTCTGTAAGGTCTGCCCATCATATTGACTGTGTGGTAATATTACAGTGACTGGTCATTGTAAAATAATTATGTATAAAGTTGCCTTAAAATAAATTACATTTTTCTATACCTGTTTGTATATGTATTTCTCGAGCACTTTATTTCACAAAGTAATATCCAGAGGAGATACAAGTGTGCATATTTATATAAGATATACACAGTACCACTTTAGAAATGAACTCGACATTTTCATATAATGTAAAATTGTAGCCCTGTTCATTTAAGGCTTTCCTTTTTACCATTTGCAAAAACAATTTGGGGGTTTGTGATTTTTTCCACCCGGAACAGAGAAAAATAAAAGTAGTACTAAAAATTTCCAAAGGACAAAAGTTGAAGTTTAAAAAAAAGGCAAAAGCACGTTCAAAATGGAACATCCTAATATCTGAAAATTTTTATTGCCCTACGAATTTCCATTGATTTATAACAAATGTAAAACAAGAAAATCTTATAACCCTTATGTTTATTTCTTTCAGCAGGTAAAACCAACCAGTTTCCAAAACATATATCAGGAAAATGAAGCGTGACAGCTGTCAACTAACATTAATCTGATGAAGATTTACGACCAGCCTGAGATCTACGTAGCAACCAGTCCTTCAGTAAAATCCAGGATACTTCTTGTAACATTTTTCCTCTAGACAAGAGTGATATATATGGGTTTTGTCTAAAGTGGTATTTGGATTATAACTCTTTCCATGTAATACTTGATTATACTGAAAATCATAATAGCTATAAATAATGCTTTCTTGGCATTATATCGCCTTAACATTTTTCATAAACTCAACTCTTCTGGCAAAATTGCGTCTGAAAACTAAACATAAAAGCCCATTGAAGATCATCTTCAATATTTGTTTCATCTCATAAGAATACGTCGGCAGTTTCTGCATACTGACGTCGGAGTCCACGATCATTTCAGATTCGATTACGATGCACTTGTTACAGTCAATATGAATTTGCTTATTCAAAAGGTTTAAGCTTGGGATGTAACAATAATGTTTGCGGTTAATGCTATTTAGATGAGAAGCTTTTATTTCGGCTTTACGTTTATGTTACAAGTGGTATAACCCTCTTTGTTCTAGGACCCTGAAGAATAGTCCTTTGATCTGTTAATTTGCGGTCGGCTGCCAGCACATAGTTGTAAATGACAATAGAGCTAGGTAAAGTGGAAATAAAAGAAATGAAATGGCAACGGATACTTTCAGATGAGAAATGAGAATGTAGGACAGAGAGAGAGAGAGAGAGAAGAGAGAGAGAGAGAGAGAGAGAGAGAGAGACATGCTGCAAGTTTGCAGTTTTAACTAAAGAATAACTTTTCGAGCAAAATTTTTTTAACATAAATGAAGAGTTATAAAACGTAAACTTCAATAAAAAAGACCCTACACCGAGTTATGAATAGCTTTGGCACTAATACCTAACTAAAAGGGACTGAAATAAACTTCGAGTAATTATGGAAGAAATGGCTATAATCGAAGGAGTATGATAGTCATGAGGATCTTTTAAGTTATGTAGCAAAAAAAACAAGAGAGCAAAACAGCCAAAACTAAATTGACCCAGTGAGTCGAGTCAGTAAAAAAAGATATATCAGTAAAAGGATAAAGGTTTGCATGAAACTACCTTCCTGGATGTCCTAAGCAGCCTAAACATAGGGTGTTTGAAATATTTGTCTTCCACAAGGTTAGACAGAGTTGAATGGATCTATGTTGTTATGAAGATATTTAATACGTAAAACAAAGAAATTTAATTAAATGATCGGGTTTCTTTAGAGAAATACTGATAGTTGTAAAAATTATGATAAAAAAAGACACGGAACAATTATTAACGCAAGAGAGTATAATGGGGAGAAAAAAATGCTCCATTAAATCCGATGAATTAAAGAACAGAAAATGAATACTGAATGAAAATCAGATATGGATAGATGTAGATATGAAGGTAAATTCGGCAGTTATATGACAATAAATACGGAAGAGAGAAAATATATGTATATCCTTCCTTATTTTTAGTGTTCTTGCAAAGAAATGTTGTCATCGTGTCCACTGCCAGTCACATTTCTATACTTCATTGATTCTGTATCACCCTCTCCCCAAACTCGCTGCTACTCATCGGGGGTTTAGAGCAACCGCCTTCAACTTTGATATTTTTAAGGATTATGACCTCTTTAGAGTTTCTGCACAACAGTTATGATACGCTTTAGAATCAGAAGACCTGGGTGAAGTCAACCTCCTGGACAGTCTACGGCTGAAGGCCGGTTAGAGATACAAGAGACATTTGAAGGGAAACTTCTAAGGGTCACCTTAAATGGAATATATTTACAAATATATTGACGGGTTCATAAGGGCGCTAGGACTCTCAAGGTCCGACTTATTACTGAGAAAACTGGTTGCTTGTAGCACTGAAACCATGTGATCGGGTTGCCGGCAAGTGGGAGGACTAGAAGCGTTCGTAGGTGGTGCCCAGAGCGTCTAAGGATAAAGAAATCCACCTTATACAGCAGGGATGAAGGCAGGAGGACACCTGGATCGAGGTACTGTTCTTTAAACACATGTGAGACACAAATTACTGATCAAATGCAGTGATGCTGCCAAATCTTCAGACTTTGTTAATATAAATCTTAATCTTACATTCACAGATTTCCCTTAGAAGGCAAGAAGTGACTGAATTACCTCACAGAGTTAACGTATTGAATGGGTGAGACACAGACACCGACTTATCTTATCTCTCTTAGCAACTGCTAAAACCGGGAGGTCATTCAAGCAATGAGTACTAGTAAATTACATGCAAGGGAACCACAGCCCTTGAATTAGATTAGCTTCATAGAGCAAGAGAGCATGGCTATTGGCGGATAACAAGGGATAGATATGAACGTTTGCACGGAACACAGATGAAAAATACTGTAAAAGAGATAAAATTGACTGTCACACTACGTCTGTACTTTACGGTCTTTGATCGCTGGTCTCTACTTCTTAAAGAGGGCCAATGAATAAAGGGAGATGCACTCAAATGCTATCAGGTAGGGTCTAGCTTGCAGCCATGTGGGAACGCAATGAACAAGGAGGAAGGGGGCAGCTCAGCAGACGCAAAGAGCTGTGAACTTGACTGGGTTTGCAGAGCGACTGAGAGTGCGATCCTCTCGGTGACTTCTTTTATTAACATTGTGTACACTCCGGCAGTTTCTGGGATAATTATCGGCTTTTGGAAGCTTCGAGCTAGCGTTTCAAATTCTGAAAAGACGGGGCCAGACAGCAGGAAAAATCGAAGAGAGGGATGCTCAGATAGGGGAGAGAGAGAGAGAGAGAGAGAGAGAGAGAGAGAGAGAGAGAGAGAGAGAGAGAGAGAGAGAGAGAGAGAGAGAGAGCTGCCTTGCTATTGTTTATTTAAAAAATAAACTTGACTTATGTTATACCGAGTGGCAAAATGGGGAAAATATATAATACTTCTTCAACTTAAGAGTCATTTCAACCCTAGACAGGTTGAACCGGTGAAGTAGCCATTTTGCAATGATGTTATTCTCTTTCTCTCCCTCTGAGAAGTCTGATCACACAAGATTTATACTAACATAATTTGTTGCAGTTATATAACAGAAACACCTACCATACTTATTGAGTCACAACCACTAGTTATAAGTATATTAAGTTTGCTCTCCATAATAATTCTTAGACTTTGCTCTCTCGTTAGATCTAAGGCTTAAAATTTGACAATGCCCTATGCATTTATTTTTCTAATTTTTACTAATAATCTATTCTAAGCAGACTGACTGAAACTAATTAATTTTAACAACTGAATGAGGAGGTAATTCCATCTCACTGAACAGAAACTTTTCTACCCTTAAACATGGGCAATTCATGTTGTTAGTATGCCCTGAGGGGGCAGTACAACTCATTTCGCAGGGGTGTTAGGAACCCTGTGATCTCGTAAGATAAATGGCCCTCTGCCATTAGGGTGTATGCAATGACGATATTATACCTTAAGTTATGTTTAATTTCTCCGTAGAGTATGGCAACAAAATGAGGAGTTCACCTGATGGAACATCATTACAAAATAAAAAAATAGAACTAACAAAATAAATGGATAAGTCTGTAGGGAATAAACAAAATATCACAAATAATAGAGAATAGGGAGAATTATTAAATCACACACGTGATAAACGAACAATATAAAAATGGAGCCATGCTTTTAACAATATCACCTTAAAAAGCTAAGCTAACCATATATAGCATTCTTGCTGGCTATAAGTGTCTGGTCTCCTTAAATGAATGCAGTGCCAAAGATGGCCTTACTGTAATAAGTCTAAGGATTTTAAGAGTGGCGTAGCTAAAAGTTTGTGTATGCCATCATAATAGCTCTTAATGGCCTACTGACTCATAAAGCCAGAATTGCTGGCAAATGGGCACAGCATACAGCAGGGAAAGGTGCCTAAGAAGAGAAGATGAAGATAGAAGAAAACTATAAAGGAGAGGACCAGCCAGTCACAAAAGGAAGTCAAATTACCATAATCTGGCACTCTCTTCTAGATGGAAAAGGACAAGAATTCTCTAAAAGAATGGAGCAATGTGTCAGGAGACTAGTGCAGAGAGAGCCTATTAGCAATTCCAGTGTTCCTGAAATCCTCGGCGTCCTTTACTGCTTTCCTTTGACCTCTCCGAGGTCGGTTTGACGATGCCATGGGAAGACTTGAAAGACGCAATTCCATGGAAAATGCTGTAATAACATCTGCTCTGGCTGCTGTGACAGTGGGAACAATGGCATTCACTCTCATGCCTAACGCTGCTCGACTCGGTCCCTGACTTTCTTCGGCCAACTGATGGTTGGCAGAGTCCTTACATCTGGGCTGGTTAACAGCTGATCAAGGGGAAGAGGAGGTGATTACAGGTTCCTGATTTGGGGTGACCGATTCCAAGGAGGATTGTGAGGTCGCGATTTTAGTGGAGCTTCCGCTATGGTCTGAGGTGTCCTTGGAAATTCTGGTTGGAATTGGCTCTCCCGCTGCTTCCGGCTTCTGTAGCGGAGTCGAGCTGACGGCGGTAGAGAAGTAGCCTAGAAGGGGAGCTTCATGACGAAGACTCGAACCTTGTCTTGTCACTGGCATTGAGGCCGTTCCTGGCAGAGTAAAAGGACTCATACGTAGCTCAAGGCACATACGAGGTGAAGCATGGCACTGCCTGATACCTTCAAGTGGCGATGGCTGTGCAGAGGTAAGTTTTGGAGATAAGGGTGGGGGCCCTTAGACTGTTCAAAAATAGGAAGAGGCATAATGTCCTGTCTTAACAAGACATCATAATCGCCGGGAATGTAGGCAGACACTACCAAAGTACATATTTTAGAATGGTGAGGTCATGGGATCCTCAACCGGACGGTAGGCACGAACATTTTAACTTGGTTGAAACTAATGTGTGCCTCTCAATCCTAGCTCCATGAGGAACTTAATCCTCCTGAATTATGGATAGTTGCGCACCAGGTCGCCGAATGCTCTGACCTGCTGGGTATGCTAGTGACCTCTGGGAGATGCAACAAATATGGGGCCCTGAGTTGGGTGGCCTAGAATTGACAGGTTCATTACTGCCATGGCAATGGTGGGGGCATCAACTTTCTTGGGGAAATGAGCCCTTGAGTAGGTGTTCCCATGCACAATGCACGAGTCACAAAAGCTCTTGCTAAAATCAGGCTTTGGTTGGTTGTTCTGCTGTCATTGGCCTATATTCTTATTATTTTCATTCTGTTACAACGCCCTCCCACGGCCTTCCACAGCGGATTATTTTGGCACTGTGTTGACTGAGAATTGGCAAAAGGGAAGCAACAGGAAGGATTTTCTTATTTAGGGAACTCTGGAATGGGTGTTGGGTGTCCCAGACATCAGTCCACTTACAGCATTCCAGAATCATTTTCGGATTTTTATCAAGCAAATAAGTATCAAGCTATGGAAGAGTATACAAAAAGTAATCCTCCAGCTGAGAAAGCTTGACGATCTCTTCGGCAGAGGCAGTGTTAGAGGTCCTTGTCAATTTCTGGACAGGCGTCTTCTTTGCCACCCATTCTGACCACATCTGCCCAGACTCCTTCAGCATGCTCCTCCATTTTTGTCTCTGGTGAGGGTTTGGAAGGTGATGGCACCCTTACCTTCAAGGTGTTCTCCCAATATGAGGGCTACTTCGGCAGGAGGAGACTGGAAGTTATCCAGCACCTTTTCTATTTGGTCTAGCCAGTCCTCCGGCTCAGACTCGTTCCACGGTCGGATGAGGGTGTCAGTGCTACTAAGGGTGGAGTGTGATGACTGGGGGTGTATGCCAGTGTTGGCCATAGCCAGTTGGTGAGCCCGTTCTTATGCCTTCTGTACCTTTTCTGCTGCTTCCCTTCTCTATTGGAATTATTTTCCCTTCTCCCTTTCTGCTCTTTCTTTCTTCTTCTCCGATCTCTCTGCTGCTTCTATTTTCTCTTGGAATTCCCTCTCTCTCTCCTTCTCAGCTCTTTCTCTCTCCTTCTTCATGCACGCCTTTTCCCTCTCCGCAACTACCCAGCTAGCTAATTCTTGGCCCTTGAGTCCGGTGATTTTTCCCGCCTCAGTGAAAGCTTTAATTTCTTTTAATACAGAGGTGTTCACTATCTTGGAGGAATTGGGCTTGTAAGTGCACAAATGGGAATTTCTAAGGGTAAACATTGGCACTAAGCCCTTGGAATGCAATCCCTTCGGTGGGGAGAAGAGAGGACTAGGAATGTGGCCGAGAGTTCTAGGAGTTTTAGGGACAAGGCCTTGAAATATGTGATTTTTAGACTCTGGAATGGCCAGGCATTGTGCATGGGAATGGCGTCCCTAAAACCTGGGAATAACGCCAACTTAGATTCCACTAAGGTGAAATGAATCGCCTCTAGGACGTAAGATAACCTATTACAAGGATTATAAATTTCTCAGCATAGCGAAGAAAGCGGAATTACTTATCGCCAACGCATTCTGAGAGTCACAAATGATTATGATTGGCTTCCCGGAATGGGAATCGATTGTCATGGGAGATGATGAGATGTGCTGTCACCATAACTGTGCCTTGAATTCCATTGAAGGGGGATTCACGCCAAAAGCGTAGGACACTGTAATGAACACTGCGCTAAATGATTTCTACGAGGTGACAGTCAACAGACTGTAAATATTCGTCGCGAGGGCGTAAAAAAATGGCCGCACGGAGTATCAAAATACAAAAGCAGTCAACAGGCTGAAAAAATAAAAGCAGTCAACAGACTGTAATGAGAAGCCCATATACAAACAAGGCAAATTTATTTGTCACGAGGACGGAAAGATATTGGCTGCATGGACTATCAAAATACAATAGCATTCAACAGATATAAAAAAATAAAAGGCAGTCAACAGACTGTAATGAGATGCACATATACAAATACTGCAAATTTATTTGTCGCAAGGCGATAAAAGAAAGAAAAATTTTGGCTGCATGGACTGGGAAATACAAAGCAGTCAATGAAACTGACATGATATGTATATACAAAATGCGGAAGTGTATGTTTCAAGACGTAAAAATAATTGTCACATCGCATATGGAGTGCACAAGAGTGGGAATGGTTGTCTTCGAAAATAAAATATGTACGGTAATAACCGGTACACTTTCTCCACAAATGGTGGGAATATGCACATACGATGATGCGAATAAGATATGGTGTTACAAAGACACAAAAATAACTATTTAAATTCCGTAGTCCTTATATGCAAGTATTTTCCACGGTGCATTTCTGTGGGCTCAATCATCCGCCAGCCAGAACCACTGGCTCGTGTTAAGGTAATATAAATAACAACATGAGAATACCTACCGGTTCCCTACAGAAAATATTTAATATTCCAGTAATAATAAATAACAACATGGGAATACCTACCGGGTTCCCTATAGAAAATATTTAATATTCCAGTAATAATAAATGTGATAAGCAGTACGTGAGCCACAAGACGCTCTTCTCCACACTGCTTACGCAATTTATCCCTAATTCCATTGCCTTATTTCCCTGACCCTTTTCCGTGGGATAAAAACAACGATTACACTAGCAAACAAATTCTCTCCTTTGTAGTTTGTGGTATCTTGTCACTGGACAACCGACCCTAATCACATGCTCACTTGTGAGACGGTAAGGACAGAAGTGACAGCAAACCAAATTATACGTTTGATTTTACCTGTTCTTCCTCTATGTCACTGCTATAATACGCAATTGCTTATTTTGTTAATTAATTCAAGCTAAAATAAAAAAAATTCTCTACTCATAGGCTTAAAGAAGAAGAGATATTTTCGTGTGATGTTATCTGGCTATTTTAAAGCATCACTTTTTAAGAGAGAGAGAGAAAAAATTAAATTCGAGGTAATGGCGTTCTCTCTACTGCCTACTTTAGAGGTAAATCTTCTCGAGGAATGCTTTAACATGTTTTTGCCTATTTCTTCCCTACTTATTCCTACTAGTCTGCCACGTGGTAGGCAGAGAGAGAGAGAGAGAGAGAGAGAGAGAGAGAGAGAGAGAGAGAGAGAGAGAGAGAGAGAGAGAGAGAGAGAGAGATAAGAATAACCAAACTCGCTTCACTAATGTTAAATGACGCAAAATCACATTTGCGCTCCAAAATAAAAACCAATTCACAGCTGTCTCTATGCCTAACCAATGCAATCTCTTTCGACACGAGCTTTTAGCTTTTGGCGATTTCTTTTTTGCAGAGGAAACCTAGCACTGTTGCCTGGTAATTATAACATTCCTAGCTACCTCCTGCTTCCATGCTTAGCACAGAAAAAGTCTAAGGTCAGTTATTGAAACTTCTGTCTCATAGCTGAAATTTTGGCATGCACATAACCTAAGCTTTTCCTACCTCTAACCTAGAACTTTGATAACATCATCTTACCTGTTGTGTGTTTTTTCTTTTTTCTTAGCTCATATGGGTTTAATGACGGTGGGGCTTCTGGTCTGTTTTTGCTTGTGAAGTCAACGTTTGCAGTCGTTAATTGCTGACATAAAAATTGCAATGATTGCATGAGAAAATTCAACCTAATGTCACCACTTTTAGCATTGTGACCTCTTTACATGTTCTGCACAACAGTTAGAATACACTTAGACTCAGAAGACAAGGGCCTAAGTGAGGTTAACCTACTACACACTACGGCTGAAGGCTGGTTACAGATTCAGAGGACAATTGATGGGAAACTTCTAAGGGTCACTTTAATCAAATGGAATATATTTACAAATTAATTACTTCATGAATACACGGACCCCAGAAGGGCGTTAGGACTCTCAAGGTCCGACTTATTACTGAAAAAACAGGTTGCTTGTAGCACTGAAACCATGTGATCGGGTTGCTGGCACATGGGAGGACTTGAAGCTTTCGTAGGTGGTGCCCAGAGCGTCTAAGGATAAAGAAATCCACCTCATACGGCAGGGATGAAGGTCGTAGGATATCTGGCTCGAGGTATTGATCTACAACGACACGTGCAATATAAGCAATACTGATCAAATATGGTGATGCTGGAAAATCTTCAGACTTGCTCAATATAATTCTTATATTAGCAGAATTCCTTCAAACCGCAAGAAGTGATTAAATTAGTTCACAGAGAGTTATCATATTGAATGGAAGGGGTGTAAAACACAGATACCGACTTACGTTATCTGCCCTATATGTGGGTGCAATGAGGTTAACGCCTCATTGCACTAAATATGATATGTGAAGATCTTTCGATTTTTGTCATATTCACCTTTTAGTATACTCTTTCAAGAACATTAGGGAAAATGTAGAAACATACTCTTACCGACTTTTTTAAAACAAGTGGTTATCATAAATTGAATAAACTTTGCTTTAAGTATACGTTTCGGGTTTCAGGTTATATACCACAAGTCAAAAATTAAATTAAACTTTGTAAATTATAAGATTAACTCTTCCTACCTCTGGAAAAGTATGGGATGATGGAAAGTCATAGGTTAGCTTAAACTTAGCAAAGGCAGTGTCATGGAGTGGATCCAACTAAACGAACTGATTTTATTGTAAAAATACTAAGAAAATGTAGGGCTCAAAGAAAACATAATAACTTCATACCGATAACTCTTCTCTAAGTCTAATTATTATGTCCTGATTTAGGAATGATATATCAGATTCACAGGGATTCTAGTTGTTGTTGAAAAAATAAATCTAACACTGGTAAGTTTTACTGGCTTTAAACCTAACATACCACCTATGTAAACAAAGCTATCTCATCACCCAAGCTACTACCTATACTAACTGGTTGTAATATACGTAACATCGTACGGTAACTTTTGAGGAACGATGTCTGCCAATGTACATCAAAGTTCAGAGAGATGAAGTAAAGATAGTAAAGATTCGCTCATTGGCAAATACTTCAAATAAGAAATTCTTGCACTCGATGAAAACTTTTCATAAGGGAGGTTACAGAGATTTTACCATTCATAGCGGTACTTTTCATGGCCATAGCATAATCTCCATGGAACCCTCGCCATCGTAATCTTACATTCCAAAGGATTACCCATTCTTACTAATCCTCTTAGTAAACTTTCACAGAATGTGGTATATTTCCCTTGCCTTTACTGACTAATAGGTACTAGGTTTTAACAATGATTTAAGCCATCTAGTCTGGATGCACATCATCAAATAACACTTGGTATCTTTATAATGAATGAGTATAATGATACATTCTTCTTTGCTACTATAGTAAGCGGCCTACCTATTTGTTTCTACGCCGTTTCGTCATGTTTAGTACTTGTCCCTCGGGGAGCAAATATCCCTAAGTGCATTTGATCGCATTTGACCCCCGAGGATCTAGTACTAAATACGGCGAAACACATTTGATCCCCTATTAGACCGCTTACTATAGTAGCACCCATATTTCTTATGGGTCCCGGTATAAAAAAAAACAGCGGCAATTCATTCAACAATATCAATTTGCATTAACCGAATTTCCGAGGATAAGAGATCAACAATAGTAAAGGTAGTTACTACAAACTTGGAAATACTTAACGTTATACATTTTTTTTTTCACAAACTATTAGATACCGTACAGTTCCTGGGTATAACTTCCATTTAAACATTTTTTATCTTTGTTTCCTCCAGGGAAATATACTAAATCCACACACACATGTAACCTATTTATATCAGAAACCAATGTGAACCTATAAGCATCCTTTACATAAACAGTTTGCAGACAGTAGCAATTAATACAATCCTCAACAATATTACTTTTTCTACTGAACAAAGTGCCCGGTAGTATGTGTATTGTGCGAAGAATTGAAAGGGTAAGAAATTGTTAAATATGTAGGAATAAGAGCAAAAAAAGATTACTGTGGGCAAACGAGAGTTTTGAGATGATTTGGTAATAAGATTATCTTGAAAACTTATAATTGCGAAATCAGCACATAGGTGGAGTGCAAGAGATTTCTGAAAAGATAAGGCTTTAATATCTTGTAAGAACATAATTGCATGCAAGAAAGAGATAAATTCCATAATATGTTTCAGGGTTTGAGATGATGGTGATGAAAATCCTGTACGTGTGTGTGTGTAAAACAGGCAATACTATGGAACGTTTCTGGACAGAATAGTTGAAGTGTGAATTTAGTTATTGCTTTTTATTACCACTTTCTCTTTTACATGTTCCTGTCTGAGGAAAGAATTTAATGAAAAAAAAATAGCCCAGAAAATTTGGTTGTGGCTGAGAAAAGAGTTCTAATGTAGTGAATGGAATGCAAGAGAATGTGTTTTATAAGACTAAATCTGAGCAAGGTTGGTTTTGTAAAGAATGAAAGTTTTGGCAAACCTGGGGTTCCCGAAGTAAATAAAGGCAAACATAATCTGTGCTTAGAAAGGGTTTTAAACATTCTCGAAAAATACACATACAAAACAGAAAATTTTGAAAACATGCTTCTATACTTTTTTTCTGGTGAAGAGTAGATGACCGTGCAGGTTGGTGGATATAATGGGAAAAAGAGGAGTGGCTTCAGTAGTATTTCAACATTATTTTGCTGAAGAGAAAGTTAAGATGAGTAGAAGCCTAAGGGGGTATGCTATGCCTCTGAAGAAAATTGAAACAAACTTTTCTGAAAATAAGGGATCGAGAGACCTGATTAGGAGAAAATTGAAGAAACATGGGGTAAGGATATGGACGATAGGTTATAAAGTTTCATGATACAATCATTGGATCAACACGGATTGTTTGTGGTTACAGGAAAGTAGAAAAGGGTCAAAACTATAGTTTTAGCACAAAAGAGAAGTGAACGTTTACACTAGGAAAACTGTGTAGACCAAATGTTCATTATCAAGAAGGTATATCAGATTTGAAAGTTAAGAAGAAAAACTGTAGGATAGAGATGCCCGTTTAGGGGGATCGAGAATAATGGCGTAGGAGGTAATTCATCATAAGTAATTAAAAGTTGGCCAAAAGAAAGTTGCAGTAATAATAGACCGAGTTTGATGTAAAATTCAGTCTCTTATAAGGATAAGGTATGTTCCATGGCTATTCAGCACGTTTATGGATGAAGTGACTTAAGAAATAAGGGAATTGTATGTTTGTACAATGATGTGTATAGGACACTGGCTTGCAAATTGGGTGTCATTAATAACCGTAATAGTACAGAGAGGCTACAGAAACTAGTGGGAGAGTCTCAGTAATTTAGCAAGAGAACAGCATTGAAAGGTTGTTTTACCCAGCACGATGCTTTGAGAGGTAATGGAGACCAGGTATTAAAGGAACGTGGTTTATTGAATGAATAGAAATGACTGGAGTAAATGTAATAGATGCCATAGATCACAAAAAAAGAAAGAAAAAAAAAGGATGGACAGAGAACAAGTAAACCAAAGAGAGGCATGTGCGCACAATTTTGAGAGAATTGTCGTGTCTGTAATGGAAATGAATACAAGGATGTTTCACGTTTAGCCTTCCTTATAGAAACGAAAACGTTCAATGTAAACAAATATATGGCTTGATGCTGATGAAAGTTTTAGTTTTAGTGGCATATGTGAAATAAAAGATTGAAATTATAAAAAACTGACAGTGCATGTAACAAAGGCAGATCAGTCTAGTGTGGTGGTAATACTGAATAAAAATGACTATGTAAATAAAATAATGGCATTACTAAGTGATAGGTCTGATCCTACACAGACAGTGAACTCTCATTTTAGTAAACAAATTAAATCCATTCTAAAGGGCTTGGACCATTTAATTAAACAGTTTACACCTCAATGCGCCTCCATACCTTATATGTATGGTTTAGTCAAGACACATAAAATCAATAACCTATCAGACCAATAATTAGTTCAGTGGGCTCAGATACGTATAATTTATCTAAGTGGCTTGTAAAAATGCTTACACCTTTGCTAGTAAACATTTCTAACACGAATGTAATAAACAATGTTGATTTTATAAACAAATTGAATAGTTTAGATTTGAATTTTGATTTTAATATAATTGTTTTTGATGAAGTCTCTTTATTTACAAAAGGGCCTGTAGATGATTTACTTGAATTTTTGGCGGATGAATTAGAACGTTATGATATTCCTTTAAGTGTAGCAAATCTCATTAGTCTCATAAGGTTATGAATCAACGATAGTAATTTTGTTTTAATGGGAATATTTTTGTACAAAAGTTTGGCAATGCTATGAGCAATCCCCTATCTCCAGTCCTTAGCAATATTTACATGGAATTTTTTTAGACAAAACTCTTACCTAGAATTTTGCCCCAAAATGTTGTAATAGGTTTAGGTATGTGGATGATAGTTCCTGTATTTGGCTTGTTCACAAAAATCTCCAGGAATTCTTTATTAATATCAATAATTTAGTCACTTCTATAAAATTTACCGTAAAGGAAGAAAAAATTTTAATTTTAATTTTCTTGATGCAACAGTCCATAGAAATTATAGAAATTTCACCTTTTCAGTTTTTCGAAAACCTATTAATACAATCACCATCAAAAGGCTAAATTCTCAGTTTTTTCTGGAATGTTCTTAAGGGCTTTATGTGTCTATAGCCCACAGTTAATTCGCGCTGAGATTATAACTATTTATGATATTGCCTTGAAACTCATATACCAAAGGAATTTTGTAGATATGGCATGGAAAAAAGCCAAAAAAAATTTGTTTATTCAACTAATGACAAACTTGATTTTAGTAAGCATAATATTCTAAAATTACTGTGTGATGAAAGGTTTTTAGAAATTCACAGAATTTGAAAGCTTTTTAACATAAATATTGTTTTCAGCAACAATAATGTTAAGTGTTTAGTAATATTCCTTGTAAAAGGTTTGACAAAATATATTAAAAACAAACAGGAAAATCTCTTTTACAACGAATTAAACAGCACCAATATTATGTGAGCACTGGACAAATATCAAATGCATTATTCATATATATGAGAGATTTAGATGATCCTATTAACTGGAGTCAAGCAAGAGTTTTAATCTCATGTAATGACACAGTTAAAGGAATATCACCGACTCTTGTTTCATCAAGTCAAACAATGGTTAAACTCTATACCTTCATAATAAAAAAAATTGTAGATAAATATAAGCAACAAAATTAATATACTCAGTTTTATACATTTTTTTTGGAATTTGTATGGCTACGCTTCAGCTTCTCTTGTAGTTAAATCTATGTTTAAGTGTGTGACTGTGTGATATCCGATAATCCTGGATTAACTCTTTAATTTTTACCCTTTTGTCAATAAACCATCTGGTATTCTTGAGCCTTTTGTTTACCTGATAACTTTATTTCCAACTGTATTTCACTCAATCCTTCACTATGTAAAGATGAAAGCGCTTGGAATTCTGCCTATCATTTTCCTGTGGTATTCGCTTATATATATATATATATATATATATATATATATATATATATATATATATATAGATATATATATATATATATTATATATATACATATATATATATATATATATATATATATATATATATATATATATATATATATATATATATATATATATATATATATATATATATACTATCATATATATATATTATATATAATATATATATATATATATATATATATATATATATATATATATATATATCATCATATATCTATATATATATATATATATATATATATATATATATATATATATATATATATATATATATATATATATATATATATATACGTCTATATATATATATATATGTATATATATATATATATATATATTATATATATATATATATATATATTGTTACGACCCCTTTGGCCATAATGCAGGTTCTTTTACTTTAATAATCACAGGGATCCTAGGCGGTTAGAAAGTACACAGGGTAAGTGGAATGTGAACACAAACACCAGAATAAAATTAACAATATTTAATTATAAAGTACACTTAACACTAAATCAACCTTGTTATTAAACTTAATAAAATTGCGCAATAGCAATAACCAATAACAAGGTCATAATGATACCTAATACTTAAAGCTGACCCTAACAAAGCAAGGAAAGGAAATAATATGCCAAAGGCTCAAATAATAATAATACAGGCCCAATAATG
>NC_087207.1:80947119-80952119 GCF_015104395.2 Macrobrachium nipponense
TTAGACATCCTGACTAAAATCTCTTTTTTTTTTTTTTTTTTTTTTTCTTTTTTTTTTTATTGACTACGAATATAATCCATCAGAACAGACAGTATGCCAGTAGGTTTTGATATGTGTTTGAACTTATAGCTTATTTATCGTTAATATCCCTAGAATACTGAATGGGCTACTAAACTTAGGCGTTAAGTCAGAGTTAAAAATTTTACGCATATATATTTGGATATTTTATAAAGACCTACTGCATGTGGTTACGTTTTGTTTATTGATTTTATCGTGATTCCTTTTCATTATAATTTGTAACCCTTCCAACTTCTTACGGAGTATATTATATCGACTCATACTTATATCCATACTTGATAAATTAATGGTCGACCTGAATATGTGGAAAAGTATTCTAGTGGGTGTACCGTATAAGGATACCGCTATAATCCAGTTCGGATCCAATATACCGAGTGTAACTCGTAGGACATTGACACTTTTCTTATTTATCCGTTCTACCAAACCGATTGACTCAGGGCGATAAAATAATGTATTGATTTTCTTAATGCAAAGGAATTCACACGAGTTAAAGAAATTATTATTAATTTACACCACCCGAGGCAGAGATTATCATGTGTTGAATTCCGTGTTTGCTGATGTAGGACTCATAAATATTCCTAGCGCACTCAATTGCAGTGTTTGTTTTTTTTTGTTTTTTTTAGTGCTATTAATTCTATATAACATGTCAAGGCAATTATTAACACTAAGAGGTGTTTATTTCCTCTGTCAGACTCGTAAAACTCTGTTAATAAATCTACGTGTACTCTTTCAAAGGGTTGATTTGGCACAGGATAGGCCCCTAAACTGACAAGTGTCTTAGTGTATCACTTGTTTTCATGACACATGTGACAATAAGTTATGTGCCTTTTTTTTTATATCTGTAAGCATTGTAGGCCAGTAAAATAGTGATTTGGTTTTCTGTGACATAATAGAGAACCCTGGATGCCCATGTAATGGATTGGAATTCAACCAGTTTAGGATGATCGGTATAAAAAGGTTGTTACTACTACCTGGTCGTTAGTCACCTGCTGTGTTCTTCGGGTTTTCCTCGTCACAGACCTACATATAATATTACATTTAATTACAAAATTTTGCTACACATAATTTAAATATGCTTTTGCTTTAGGATTTCCGTTCGAAGCATTTATTGTTTTGCTTAGCTGCTGACCCTTGCTTTGTTCAGTTTGTAACAGTTCAGCGCTCCAACCCAAGTCTTCAATGAATGTTCACGATCTCTTGGGTTAATGAATTTTCTTGTTGCACCTCCTCAAGGTCATTAAGGAGTTCATGCCAATAACTGTTATAGGATCTAATGGTTGCCTCCTTTGGAGCTGTATTCCTAGGACCCAGCTAGGGGACCTCAGCCCTCAGCCTAAAGTGTTGAAGAAATCAAGAAAAAAAAGGAGTGTGGAGCTTAGAAGGACCAGGTAGTTAACAGAGCCACTGAGCTCTCATGGCACTCATGTTCTATGTGCATACTTACAGAAGAGCATTCTAGCACCCCCCAAAGAAGGATGCCTAGGCTGTCTCCTGATCTGTAGCCACTGAAATGTCTTATTTCTAAATAATTTTATATTTGGAATTAGCTAAGTCTGTTCTCTAGCCCACAGGTTAGGACATGGCCTAGCTCCATGTGTATTTGTTGCATTCCATCATGTGAAAGCTTCAATTGCTATACCCAGTTCAACTTTGTGATCTTCGTAACGGGTTAACTTAATATTCAGGTTTGAAAATTTCTCTCCTAGCATTAAGTATGTTGTTTTATGTAACTGAGAGAGAGTAAGCTGTAATGGCAAGCCAGCCAAAACTCCCTCTTTATCTTGCTTAGAGTCACATAGGTTAAGCCTATCCTTTTTCAAGAATTTTCATCACTTTAAGTACGGAATTTCTGTTTAATGGGGGCCAATTTTACAGACAATGGATTTAACCTACTGACCAAATTCAGGAAATATGGCCAACCAGTACAATGGAACTGCAGTGGTGTCCAATCTAGCATTCCTCTCTCAGTAACCCCTCCTTTTACCCACTCTCTGTGCTGCTGGTATCTCTGTGCTATTAGGCTTATTGGAAGTGTGTGACCACCACCATATTGTGAAAATTGCCCTGAGGCAACAAGGCAACCCTGGCCAATTCCAGAAAAGCATAGCCAAGGATACTGGCTATTCTATTGTTAGGAGCCGTTTTGACCAGATGTATATCCTGTTCTACTTTCACAAAGGCCACCGTTTGCCTCATAATTGAGTCATCATTTTGGATACAGAAAATAAGTCTAAAACCTACGCAAGACTTCAACAGCCCATTTTCTTTCGTGTACATCCTATTTTTCTTGTTTTCTTTATCAAGAAACCTTCCCAAATTCCCCTGTGGTGATCTCCCACGTGTAATCACTGTATGTCCCACCCAGGACTACATACCACTCTTCTATGCCAAAGACTTACACCATTTACATGCTTAGTTAATTTCTCAATTAGGAAATGATAACAAGGTGTCTGTTTACTGGCTGCAGTCCATGTGCCCGCTCAAATGGTTAGAGTAATCTTTAAGCTTCCTGGCATGATATTGCAGTAAGTTAGGATAGATCAATGATATATCATTAGGACCTTAAAGAATGCTATTCTTTTAGTTCATTTACAACCGTCTATTTCAGAGGGATGCTTTTGTTTTGTGTGACAAAGGACCATCTCTGTTCATACACCCTCACCATTCTGTGCTCCAAGTTTACTTCTGTCAATGGCATCGGCAAATATTTATAATTTCAATTAATTTTATGTATTGTATTAACACGTGTACCAATTGCATAACTCTTCTGTGAACTATTTTTATTATTTGTTAAGTAAATGTAGCTAATCTATAACTAGGTATAATTACACCTTACAGTAACATGACAAAAGGAAAAATTAAGGTTAGTACCCCAAGTCCTTTTATTCTTCTGTTTTTTTTCTTATTGCCAGCCATTTTACAGTAGTCTGATGTAAGACCATGGCTGGCAAGTAACAAAGTCATAAAAGATGCTGCAACCTAAGTATTCCCCTACCTGAGGTTTTTCCCAGACAGGCTGCCGCCTAGCAAACCAGCAAATTTTGCCAAACTTCCCGACCTACAGTAAGTCTGTCTATAGCATATCATTAGAATTACCACTTCATTGGGAATATGATCGCACTAATGAACACGCAAGCATGTATTTCAAAAAAATAAGTTTATAACTCACATTGGGACTGAGACCATGTCTTTCAAATGAGAAGCCAAGTAGTTACAAATTGACCTACACATATAGTTCGTTGAATTTGATGGCTTTTTTGGTTATTGATCACAGTTATTAGCTTGGTAGTACTTCCTAAATCTTCTTCATTCTTCCAAATCTAGTTCATGGATAAAGAAATGAAGAATGTACTACAAGAACACTGTCTTCTTGCTTTATTACATGATGCGGGTGGAACGTAGCATCCATGTACAATGACAGCACATTTCAAAACAATACAATAAAATAAAATACAACAGAATACAATAAGACAATTCTGGTGTATTTAAATGTGCGCAAACATAACACATTTCACTAAAATTTACTATAACATAAAGCCTCCTAAGTAAAAGGTAAGAGAAATAAAAACCACGAACTCTGTTTCTTTACGGTAACAAACAAAACTTAAAAAGGAGTGTGAGGATGGATTATGAGGACAGGGTGGGTGGTGGGGGGCTAAAATGACGGGGGTTGAGAGAAAAATGTAATTACAAAAGTTTTGTTGCCATTATTTGTGTCATTTACCATTTCGTCGTTAGATGAAGTGTGCCTTCAAGATGGGAACGATCTTTTCGCATCCATTTGGCGGTTCAGGGTTGGTTTTTAAAATAAAATGTGGAACGATTCTGCTATAATTAGTTGATGGTGACTATGTTCCATGTAGGCTGTGTTGATGTTCTCCACCAGTCCTTGCGTGTGGATTTGCGGTTGTGATGGACATCCGAGTTTTGGTGGCTGGCTAAAATATTACGGTTAATTTGCAGAAGTCTTTTAAAAGGTTGTAGAGGCGTTTGCAACGTATGTCATTTTATCTTTTTTTTTTTTTTTTTTTGAGGATTTTCACACACTCTCCAGGGAGGAAAAGCAATGAACGACGTTGGCACTGTCTTCTTTGTTGAGGTTCAGGTTGGTGTTCTTTGTTAGGAGGGAAGTGATCAAATTGGATTTGGAATAAATGCGTACGGTAACCCGTTCTCAGGGGTTTTTGGGTGTTGATTATGCTGGCGACCGCCTTCTTTTCTTCAAATCTTTTGTTATATCCAGTAAGAAGTTACGTTTTGATATTTTTATCGCTTTTGACTGATGTTCTGGCTTCACAGTTCTAAAATTTTTAATGCTTCTTGTCACATCTTGTATCTGTTAACCCTAGAATCCATTATTGGTTGACGCTCTCGATTTTCCAAGTGGATCACCCACCATGTGCAGCAATGGGTTATACTAACTCTCTCTTGCTGTAGGAATCAACTACCGACAGCTTATAAGCAAGTGGGTACCTCCCACTGCATTAAGACACCGCCTAGTGTTTGTCACTTTTGGATAAATTCTGTTGTAGACCATTGTTAATTTTGGCTTATGTGTTGGAAATTCGCGGCACAACAATCTTGTGATGATCTTTTATGTGTTAACGTATTTTCATATGTTCTGTTTCTTACTGTCGAGTTATTAGTATCGTCTGTTGTCATAAGAAATTGCTGAATTTATTTTTTATTGTGAATTACATTCTATTAGGCAACCGACAGACGAGAACTATGTTCTTTGAATCTGTTATTAATATAAATCAAAATGGATCTGTATGTGTATGAGTTTTGTAGAAATATGTACGTCTCTATTGCATGTCATGATGATAAGAGTAAAGGAACTATATCTTTTCGAGAATGACGCTTCCATTATCTTATTTGATTTTCTCTAAAGTATGCTTAAATCATTTCGTCATTAAGTAGTG